>NC_069124.1:23770988-24070988 GCF_026914265.1 Mya arenaria | reverse complement strand
TAAAAATATTGCATGGTTAGATGAATGTTTCTTTTCTGATGACTTATCTAAATTAACCAAATGCATTATTATATGAATACAATTTGCATACTTGGTGTAACTAATATAACGAGGATTAGAGTTCTTTTTATACAGTGACAGGCATTTCAAGCCAATCCTCGGTGTACGCTACTTGCACTGCCGAAAGGGCATTAAATGGTATTGAAGATTATGGCACAAACGATATACAACTTTGTCAAGCTTGCAGTGTTACGAATAACGCACAACCCTGGTGGCATGTCGATTTAGGCGGCGAGCACCTGATTAGACGCATTCAAGTAATTGGAAGAGGTAATAGAGCTCCTGCACCCACATGTTTTTTTCTGAAATGTCAAACTATTCAGTGCACTTCAAATACTAATTGCATGTATTATTTCGGGCCATTTATCAAGCATCATAGGATCGAGTAAGTACCAAAGATTTCTAATCTCGACCATTTTTAAACATAAAACCTTTTTAAATGCGATTCGAAAAGAAAACTCATTTCGTAGGAGTGATTGATAACCAGTTTGATCATTGTCATCATGAATTTTCGTTTAAAGGAGACATTTTCAAATTTATAGCTACGTCATTTTTCAAGTCAGTTCACTATATACTAGATATTACCATAATGACCATGTTGTCCAACATCAAATATATCATGCAAGCTAACTCAAGTTATAAGTGAGCAGCGTTTAAACAGTTAGCTATTCGGACAAATTTAATGAAACACTTATTTGTAAAATATGTCAAAACAATAAATGTTTTACATTTACGCAATATTACTCCTCAAAACTGTATTACAATGACATTACAAATGATTTTATTACAATAATTGTTTTGAAAACGATCTTTATAAAAAAATCTATTACATTTTTCATATTGTTTGTGATATTATGATTAATCGTCAAACTTAATTCGTTTTTTGATAAGATCTGTTTCAGAAATACAGCTAGATTTCAAGGCTATATTCAATATTTACAGAGTGTATAAAATGTGAATCGATGAAATACTTTGATTTCACCATAACGTCATGTGTGTGATGTCCATTTTATGCAATCATAAAGAGCACCGCATGGTCATGATTTCATTTTTTTTCTAGAGACATCTCAACATTAAAATTCATAATTGTTTTTTACATAATGATTGCCCTTTAAAGATGCACTCTTACTTCCAAATAAAATTAACCACAATTAATACAAATGTTTTGATATACCAAAAAGGATGAATAAATGTCGACAACAAATGTTTTAATGAAGGTTACCTAGTTGAAAATTCGAAATAAATGTGCAGAAAACACAGTATATCTACCTTATTATATGATAGAATGTCACAGTAAATCTTTTAGCATTCACCAATCATTTAATATGTTTGCGTTTTCTTTTATTAAATACAGGGTTACAAACATGTAATTAGTAATACATTTTCCAAATTTAAATCAATGCATTATTTAGTGAGTAGTTAAAGGTCAAAATTGATGTATGTTTTAAATGTGTATGTATTGATTTTGAATAAGAGTGTCACTTCAATGTAACTGTGATAGAATAAAAATCAAAAGCACAGTTATGCATGAAAGCCTTAAGTCATATGTTAAGGCTTAAGGTATTAGCCGCGTAATACACACTTTTATAAAAGCTATAACCGACAACATAGTTATAATCACGGAACATTATGGGACTTTTATCCAAATTTTGAAGATTTTTACCGTGAATTAAAAAAGTTATTTATGTTTTATTACACCCACCCCCAAACTCCAAGGGCTACAAAGAGCGACAAGTCAATATTTTGTCTATATTTGATTTTGTTTCGCATTATCAGAGATTATGAAATAAACACAGCAGTTTCTGGTAAAATAAGCTTCAGTTCACAGAAAACTAAAGTTCAAACGAACACATTATTGATACACAAAAAATCATTTTGATTGATCTTGTGAGTCTTCGGAACAGAGCAGTATTTCGATATTTGAAAATTTATAGGTTTTATAAAATTCATAAAAAATAGTTTAATATAAGGCAAGCTGCTGAAATCATTTTAAATATTATCTATGATGTCCATTGAACAATTTAAAAGACAATTTTTGATAGTTTACCGTCCAGTTTTGAAGAAAATATACATAATGTCATGTAAACACACATTTTTATAACTAATAAAATGCTTAAAAAATCAACCTTTTTTATTAATATTTATAAAGCTTAATTGGACTTATTCATAAAATGTTCTCTTTCAAATAAATGAATTTTACTTATGATACTAACTGTGAATACAGTGTTCAAAAAATAAGTGTACTTTTAAACTAAAATATGTGAAGAAACAAGAACACTAAGTGGGCGGTAATGCCCCTCCAAAAATGTCAGAGTGAAAGTTCTCAACTTATGTTTTTTTTAAATAGTATAACATGTAAACAATCTCTGGGTAATTTGATGTCTATCTGTTTTATTTTGTCATTGGTATTCTAACTTTTAGATTTTTTCACAACAATTCTTCACTCTTCAACATTTAAAGTTTAGTCTGTTCCCATGCGTTTGTACTTGTAGTGTGTGCACAGATGATAATTACTCAATGCTGAGTCAATGCTGATTTGGTTTTCATGCCCCTTCAGGTACTTTACCCATCTAGAATGTTTAGTACTGTAAAGAAAAAAGGTGTACTTTAAAGCCTTTCTAACTAATAAGTATAGATAGATAATTATACTGCCATACATATACAGAATAAAATATAAACAGTTAGATATTTCTCGACATTATTTTGAAAAAACAACAACAACAAGCTGATACATACATGTATATATATAAAGAAAAGCATTAAATTTATCAATTAAAATTCATCATCATCATCATCAGCAGCAGCAGCAGCAGCACCACCACCACCACCACCACCACCACCACTACCACCACTTGATCACCACCACCAACACCACTACCACCACTTGATTATTGAAAACAGTGTGTTTATAAAAACAAAAAACCAAGTCAAATATATTTTATATGAAATACTCACACCATCTCTATCAGATGCGACTGCCTTGTAGATAGACATGGCTGTCAAATCCGCTCTCAATGATCCAACATAATATTTAATGCAGGCTGGAATTCTTCATAACCCAGTGTTGTTGACTTACAATGTAGTAATATTCAGTCATTTTCCTGTCTGAAAGAAATTTGACTTCTGATTATCAATGAGCAGAAACTACCATCGTAAAATACAAATGCACAAGTATTATACATTCTGCACTAATACCCGTTTTAGCCAAGAGTAAGGGTTGGAAGGCACAAATGTGTAGTTGTTGTGCATATGGTTGATAATGATTGACGACAGTCTGGGGTTTTAACGAGACCTACACCAAGCAAATGAATGTCGCTAGTGTCCAAGCAGTCGTGGCTTCAAGCCCCAAACCACGTACAACTTTTCCTAACAGGTTAATTTTGAAAATATGCAAGCAAATAACGGGTATGTACATGTATTATGGTATGTTAGAAATAGGTCACATACCAAAACACATCACTTTTAAACAAAACTTTGAGTCTAATATTTTTCTAAGTTAAAATATTCAAATTAAAGATTACATACTAATATCATATACATAAATAATGTACATAAGTACATATAAAAAACATGTAACATGTACAGAATAAGTACATGTAAAATATGTAACATGTACATAAGTACATTTAAAAATATGAACATGCTGTCTTAACATTTAGCTGATAAACATTATATAAGAATTTCAAAGATAAATTAAAAAACGTGCTTGAACACATCAACGTACAAAACTGCTCAAGGATATTTACATTCATAGCCCTTTGTTGCGAATATCTGAATATCCCAGTTCCATGCTGATTGTTGACAGTTCGTTTTTTCGACAGAAAGTCTTCTCTTACGCGTATAATTCACTTATAATCCATGTTTTACTGTAATGACTCAAATTGTTAGATGTATAGTAATCAACTGTCAGCGTGCAATTTTAGTGTTTATTTATTTTAAACGTATATTCATGAGAAAAACATCACCGAGTTTCAAAATACTACGATGTAGAAATTCCACTATAGACCTATAAATAGCGAGGAAATACCTTCTGTTTCTAAACATAGCAACATCCGGTACAGGCCGAATACGCCCGATGTTCGTCGCGATCTGTTACGGCGAGTGGCGATATATGTCGATGTTACCCGATGTTTCCCGAGTTGTATTTCATGGCTAATACCTTAATTGTCTTTTTTCCCAAATAAAGTAGTTCTTGTAATGTTAATACCTTTTTGAGAGTTAATGATATGATACAGCACTACAAGCATCTACTATGTTCTCCAGCACTGTATAACAATTCGTAGTAAAACAAATATCATTATGGATTAATCCCTCATTATCAAATGGAATAAGTTAGAATTAACGAAATGACTGTATTGGTACTTACAATAAGTATAGGTTAAATACAGAAATTAGTGTATACGCTTATTGAATCATGCTATGGTTTATTTTGTTTGCTTCTTTTAGATAATCAGTTACAAAGTAAAGGACTTCGCGTTTCTATTGCTAACGCATTGGTTGACACGGACGTTGTTATCCAAGGGAACGTCAGTGTTCTAGGATAAGACCAACAAATATCGCCTCCTAAGCACTGTATTAAAAATTATTGTAAAACATAAATCGAATGAGAAAAATTCAACGTAAGGAGGGTATTGTTGCTTACCATTACTATAGGTTAAATATAGAAATAAGTATAAACTTTTATTGAATCATGTTATGATTTAGTTTTTTCTTTGCTTCTTTAAGATAATCTGTTACAAAGTAGAGGACTTCGCGTTTCTATTGCTAATGCATTGGTGGGCACAGACTTTGTTATCCAAGGGAACGTCAGTGTTCTAGGATTAGACCAACAAATATCGCCTCCTAGACTTGCACGTTCCATCAACATCACTTCTGTATCGGGAACAAATTATATGGTCCTTTGTGAAGTTAAAATATCTGAAACAGGTAAGTTTGTACCATTTCAATACCTACTTGAATCGACCGCTTGTGAAGTGTACGATCAATTGTTTATGTCGTATGAACAAAGTCCGATCGTCAATGATTTATTCAAGGCATAAGTGTGTTGCTTTTTATGATTAACAGGAAGTAATCGTTCTCGCAATATGATTTATTTATTCATTTATATATCACAAAAGTTTACTTGTGTACTTTTAAATATATAGTACATATATTCAAGCAAGCTAAGGTTATAAGGTTATAACTTATTTTATAAGTTAGATTGAATAGTTAATTTTCCATTGAATCGACAGCGGGATAGTTTCTCTTAATTTCTTGGATATGTTTTAAATGTTCGTCACTTTTACTTTTTCAAATGGATATGACGTAATAAACATATTACATAAATTTCGACGTCATTTAACCAGTTGTGACGTCTCGATGAAAGTGAAAGCAAATTTCATTAAAAGTTATTGTTTATGTTGTGAATATTTCTTAACATCACCTTATAATGTTAAACATTATTATATTACATTCTGATAATAAACGGAATTAAAAAAAATCCAATATTCTTTGTTTGAGGATTTTCATGTACTTTATTTCTGCAAGAAACGCTTCCATGAAATATGTTAATAAGAGCGACTTGATTTCTAACAAATCCTATATGTTGATAAAATTTGTGTAGTAGTTTTGACTTTTGACATATGCCCCCTCTCTCTGTTTATGTAACAATAGTAAACTCAGTGAAATACTTATGCTAAGACAATATGCAAACAATTCCAAAAAAAAAAAACTTCTGTGTAAACAGCAAATGTACGTCGTATCAATAGTCTTCTTATAAATGAGATGTTCGTACTTGAACTTTGTACTTGCCTTTGTCAATCGCTTTGACATGCAAGAGATGAACAACGTCCAATACACTATTTTCCATACCAGTATCCCGGTAACCAAAGTACCTTAACGTCAATATTTTTAACCACAACATATATTTAAGATTGCCCGATCGGAACATACGGAGATAAGTGCGCTGAAAGCTGTGGACATTGCAGAGGAGGCACTAATCAGTGTGACTATGTCAATGGAACCTGCAAAATGGGATGTGAAACAGGATATGTGGGTCTGCCTTGCTTGCAAAGTAAGTATTTAATCTATGAATGCATACAATAAACATACTTGCAGATATTCGCAAGTAATAGTACACGCGAAAATTGAATATAAAATAGTTCTAAGTAGCGTAAATGTTTGTTACTTGAAGTAAAATTAACTGATACACTGTGAGACTTAAGGTATTTGATTTTATCGACGCATTGCTAATGATATTGGATTTGACGAATTTATTTCAATTGCTTAAGCGCCAAATAGTTTGCTTGTTAGTTTGCTGGTCACAAGGAATCTTAGGTGAACATAACTGTATACATCGGATACCTTACCTCACAGAGAGAAAATGAGCTCATTTTAAAGTATAGAAAGGGACACAATAAGACATTAATTTAGGCCAAAATAAATGCTTTGTTTTAAAATTAAATTGTATTTAAACTTCATTTGCAAATGAGTTTGATATTCAGAATTTCTCGGTTTATACACCCTTTCAATTATACTGTGTTTAAAATTACCTGCCCTTTGTACAAAACTGGAGGGAAAAGTTTTCTCAAATAGAAAATTGTTTCTAATATCTAAAACTGTATACTGACTTTAAAAACAACTATGAAGTTGGAAAATATGTCTATGTTATAGATATTAAAACATAGAAGCTGTTTGCAAGATTTAGGAGTTCATGTCGTAATCTTATGATAGAAAGGGAAGGCATTATAGAATCGATGAAGAATATCACTATTGTCTATATTGTAAATGTATTGTAGAAGACGAATTTCAATTCCTACTTGTGTTTCCATTGTATTTAAGTATATGCGTTAAGTACATACCAAGTTTGTATTACGACTATCCAACATTAGAAACATTCTACAATCTGTTGTCATGTCAAAATGAATTGATTTTAAAAATACAGCTTTATTTGTATACCATGCTTTTAATTTGCGAAATGAATATTTTACAGATAATGGTATGCGCAACTGATAATATTCGTACACTATCTATATTGTAGGAAGTTTGCAATATCTTTGTCTTATATTGGCATGCTTAAGTTCAAGTCCGATCGTCAATGATTTATTCAAGGCATAAGTGTGTTGCTTTTTATGATTAACAGCAAGTAATCGTTATCGCAATATGATTATTCATTTATATATCACAAAAGTTTACTTGTGTACTTTTAAATATTTAGTATATATACATTCAAGCAAGCTAAGGTTATAAGGTTATAACTTATTTTATAAGATAGATTGAATAGTTAATTTTCCATTTAATCGACAGCGGGATAGTTTCTCTTAATTTCTTGGATATGTTTTAAATGTTCGTCACTTTTACTTTTTCAAATGGATATGACGTAATAAACATATTACATAAATTTCGACGTCATTTAACCAGTTGTGACGTCTCGATGAAAGTGAAAGCAAATTTCATTAAAAGTTATTGTTTATGTTGTGAATATTTCTTAACATCATCTTATAATGTTAAGCATTATTATATTACATTCTGATAATAAACGGAATTAAAAAAATCCAATATTCTTTGTTTGAGGATTTTCATGTACTTTATTTCTGCAAGAAACGCTTCCATGAAATATGTTAATGAGAGCGACTTGATTTCTAACAAATCCTATATGTTGATAAAATTTGTGTAGTAGTTTTGACTTTTGACATATGCCCCCTCTCTCTGTTTATGTAACAATAGTAAACTCAGTGAAATACTTATGCTAAGACAATATGCAAACAATTCCAAAAAAACTTCTGTGTAAACAGCAAATGTACGTCGTATCAATAGTCTTCTTATAAATGAGATGTTCGTACTTGAACTTTGTACTTGCCTTTGTCAATCGCTTTGACATGCAAGAGATGAACAACGTCCAATACACTATTTTCCATACCAGTATCCCGGTAACCAAAGTACTTTAACGTCAATATTTTTAACCACAACATATATTTAAGATTGCCCGATCGGAACATATGGAGATAAGTGCGCTGAAAGCTGTGGACATTGCAGAGGAGGCACTAATCAGTGTGACTATGTCAATGGAACCTGCAAAATGGGATGTGAAACAGGATATGCGGGTCTGCCTTGCCTGCAAAGTAAGTATTTAATCTATGAATGCATACAATAAACATACTTGCAGATATTCGCAAGTAATAGTACACGCGAAGATTGAATATAAAATAGTTCTAAGTAGCGTAAATGTTTGATACTTGAAGTAAAATTAACTGATACACTGTGAGACTTAAGGTATTTGATTTTATCGACGCATTGCTAATGATATTGGATTTGACGAATTTATTTCAATTGCTTAAGCGCCAAATAGTTTGCTTGTAACTTCGCTGGTCACAAGGAATCTTAGATGCACATAATTGTATACATCGGATACCATACCTCACAGAGAGAAAATGAGCTCATTTTAAAGTATAGAAAGGGACACAATAAGACATTAATTCAGGCCAAAATAAATGCTTTGTTTTAAAATTAAATTGTATTTTAACTTCATTTGCAAATGAGTTTGATATTCAGAATTTCTCGGTTTATACACCCTTTCAATTATACTGTGTTTAAAATTACCTGCCCTTTGTACAAAACTGGAGGGAAAAGTTTTCTAAAATAGAAAATTGTTTCTTTATACTAACTTTAAAAATAACTATGAAGTTGAAAAATATGTCTATGTTATAGATATTAAAACATAGAAGCTGTTTTAGCAAGATTTAGGATTTCATGTCGTTATCACATGATAAAAAATGGAAGGCATTATGGAATCGATGAAGAATATCACTATTGTATATATTGTTAATGTATTGTAGAAGACGAATTTCAATTCCTACTTGTTTTTTTTTTTTTACATTGAATTCAAATATATGCGTTAAGTACATACCAAGTTTGTATCACGACTATCTAACCTTACAAACATTCCACAATCTGTTGTCATGTCAAAATAAATTGATTATAAAAAACAGCTCTATTTGTATATTATCATGCTTTTAATTTTCGAAATGAATATTTTACAGATAATGGTATACGCATCTGATATTATTCGTACACTATCTATATTGTATGATGTTTGCTATATTTTTGTCTTATATTGCATGCTTAAGTTCAAATTTGAATGACCAGTTATACCTGTTAAAATAATACATGTATTTGTTGTTCAAATGATTGTGCCGGAGGCCATATATCATTATAAATATCTATCTAATGACACCACGAGGGGATAGCCAATAACAAAGCGCTAGATGCGAGGTGATACAATTACAGCTTTGAAATGCGATATTAGGTATGGAACAGATTTGTTACTTTTACAATATATTAAATCATTCATGTAAAAATGTTTGTTGTATTATATAACCTAAATAACCGCACGTTGAAGCCAATAATCGGTTTGTCACATATTTCCTTGGTTGTGGAGTCGGCGATTGGCACTATTAAATCATCATGTAAGGCTGGTATCTGTAGCAATATATATGAAAATGTCGTTCTACTGATTGAACATGCGTTCAACACAAACCATATATACATTTAAGCCCATATTTAAGTACAAACGGATAAATATACTTTATTTAACTAATCTTACTTCATCTTTTGTTATCCACACGTACACTACATCGCCTGTCAGTTCCTGTAGGCCGCATCGTCGATGTAGCCGGCAGTGGAACCCTTTGCTGTTACCTCATTAATATACACGCACTATGGTTATTTTATATATAAGTATTATACTATTCTAAACATGATTATACCATACTAAACATGCGTTGATAACTCACCTCTTCTCAGGTTCTAAATGTATGGAGCGTAGTCCTTCAATACAATGTACTAACAAAGATACATCAATTGAACGCTATCATGATGCTTAGCATTTCTGCTTGCTGTCTCTCTGTAACATCTACTGTGTTCAACTCGAGAGTAGGCATTTCAGGCTCTCTCTGAAAGTAACTTCTACTCCAGCCATAGTCGGTAGACAAACCTCCGCTTGTCTTAGATGCCTATTTGTACGCGGTCTGTGTGATCCCAGAAAATAGGGTTGTTTAATCCATTTAATATTATTATTTAAAATAACACTCAACTCTAATATTGACCACTACAAGCAATGTGAAACATGCATTTTTAAAATCATTTATCTCTCCGCAGACATCACGGAAATTCCCCCGCCTATTAACCCGCTTAATTATGAGTGTGTTGCAGACAATTAAGGCAAGGCTGACATTCTAAATGATTATTTCGTTCTTCAGACTTATGTTGACGACTCATCACATGTATTACCTCGGGTTGATTTAGCTTTCAATGATAGAAAACTTGATTTAATTGTTATCATGCCTTCAGAGGTAAAAGATGTTCTGCAAAGTCTATCAATTGGAAAAGCATCTGGACCCGATGGCATTGATAATCGTGTTTTGCGAGAAGCTTGTACAGCACTTAGTCAACCTTTATGTGATTTATTTAACGCTTCGCTCTGTTCTTGTGTTGTTCCTACAAATTGGAAATGTTCAAATGTTTGTGCTGTGTTCAAAAAGGGATATCCTTCGGACCCTTCTAATTATCGACCAATATCTCTTTTAAATACAATGGAGAAGGTGTTCGAAAGAGTTGTATTTAAACATGTATTTAACTTCCTTCGAGACACACATTTCTTTACCCGATATCAATCTGGTTTCCTGCCAGGGGATTCTACCGTAAACCAACTTACCTACTTATATAATAGCTTTTGTCAAGCTCTCGACTCTGGTCTCGAAACAAAAGTTGTTTTCTTTGATATAAGTAAAGCATTTGATAATGTTTGGCATCGTGGTCTTCTCTTTAAACTCGAAAGAGCTGGCGTGTGTGGTAGTTTATTATCTTGGTTCGCCAACTACTTAGAAAACAGACGACAACGCGTTGTTATTCCTTGAGCATCATCTGACTTAAAATCAATTAAAGCAGGTGTTCCACAAGGATCAATTCTGGGCCCTCTTTTATTCCTTGTTTATATTAATGATATAGTTAGCGAAATTGATTCGTCTATTAACCTTTTTGCTGACGATACTAGTCTATTTGTTATAGTGGATTACCCACAGACGGGGGCTGTTCAATTACAGAGAGATATTGATAAAATAAGTCTTTGGGCTGAAAAGTGGCTGGTCAAGTTTAATCCAAACAAATCAGAATCAATGGTTATTTCTCGAAAGAGGAACAAACCAATACATCCCTCTCTGTACATATTTGATATCGCTATCCCTGTAGTGGAATCACACAAGCACCTTGGTATTTTCTTTTCTGATGGAGGAAATTGGCATTCTCATATTAACTATATTATTGGAAAGGTTTGGCCTAGAGTCAATATCATGAAACGACTCCGTTATCAACTTGATAGGAGGTCTCTTGAGGTCACCTACCTATCATTCATACGGCCAATCTTGGAATACGCTGATGTTGTTTGGAGTAATTGTACTCAATATGACAAGGATGAACTTGATAAAATTCAAACTGAGTGTGCACGTATTGTTACTGGTTGTACTCGACTTGTTTCCCTGCGACTTCTTAAGATCGAATCCGGTTGGGAGGATTTAAGTTCTCGGCGAGAAAAACACAAGCTTCTTTTTTTTTTCAAAATGAAAAATGGTCTTGCACCAGATTACCTTTCTGACCTCATTCCACAAACAGTAGGCCAAGCCTCGTCAAGACTGTTAAGAAACTCATCACACATATCTAGCATTCGTACAAATACTTCACTTTATATGAATTCTTTCCTACCTTCTACTATATCTGCATGCAATAATCTCCCAGGCGAAGTAAAATTGATTGACAGTGTCTCTGGATTTAAAACTTTTCGGAAGTCGGATGTCCCAAAAACGAATGATATTTTTTATTATGGTAAGTGCCGATTACAAGTCTTGCACACACGTCTTCGCAATGAATGCAGCTCACTGAATCATCACCTGTTTGTTAGAAATATCGTGCCGTCACCCCTCTGCTCGTGTGGAATTCAGGAAACATCTTATCATTTTCTCCTAATTTGTCCTCTTTATACAGATCAAAGGCGAATAATGCTGTCTTCTGTAGAAGAGCTGACTGAAGTAACTCTTCATAACCTACTTTATGGTGACGAAACTCTTTCAGAAGATCAAAATAAAATAGTGTTGGATGCTGTTCATCTGTTTATTCAATTGTCCAAACGATTTGACTAGTTATCCAACATTTGTATCGAATTCAGACTAAATTTGTAATGTCATTCATAGTTCTAAGCTAAGTAGATTGCTTGACACTTGAAGTGTATTACCAAAATCAACCACCTAGCCTTTCCTTCTTCATCTCTATATTTCTCCGTTTGAATTCAATGAACGATATTGCGTGATACTACTAATTAAGTAACCGTGTTATCATATGTCCCAGATATAGTTTAACATTCTATTACTTTATATTCGTCGTTATGATTTTCATTTTGTCATCTATATAGAGTTTATATAATGTCCGTCACTTAAAAAAGCACTCTACAAATTGTTTGGAGAAGAACATTATAAGATTTATTTATCTTTCGTTCTCATTCGTTTTATAACATTTGTACTTGTATTTGACTTACATTGTATTTGACATGTATTGATGAATAAAATATGTTTAAACTAAAGTAACGTTTTAACAGTATTCTTCATGAACAGATCAGAAAAGATAATTGATAAAACTTATATATATATATATATATATATATATACACATATATATATCTCTCTCTCTCTCTCTCTCTCTCTATATATATATATATATATATATATATATATATATATATATGTACATCGTCCGAATACACATATTTATACAAATATTTTCAGGAAAACCCCCATTTCCTTAATACATAATGTACTAAATACATGATAATAATTAAACGGCATTTAACTATCAATACTATTACGGGACAATGACTATTATGATTTTTGAACCCCTTTCAAATATTGCACTACTGATTATATATCTTTTCAATATAAAAAGTGTGTTTAAAACTTTTTAGTTATTCGGCAATATAATTAGTTTATAGGAATTTATAAACAGCACTAACATGCTTTGAAATTTGCAATTATCAAAGGTGTTTTCGGCGTTTACTCTAACTCTATAACACTTTAACGGCTCTAATTAATCCTTAAATTAGGTGTGAAATGCCAATCGATATTCCCTAGGCACGTTTTCATTTCAAAAGTAGGCCGAAACGGACTAGGCCGATTTGTACATATGTGTACACATATCAAATTAAACAGTGATCATTGGAAAGTTAAAGCTAGAATTATAAGCACATGCACGACATGAGCATATGTTTTCTAGCAACAAGTGTTCAAAGTGTCATATGGATACTTGTTCGAGTGTGTATTGACTATCTAATTAGCTAGTTTTTCTTCAATAAGAGACAAACTAAAACAGAATAATTTGCCTTTATTAGCGCTAGAGTTACGCGCGTTATGAGTCATACATATTACATGGAACCGGTATACATAGTTTGAATGAAAACAATCTTCAGAAATATGGCCTTTTTGAAATGAAAATTAGGTGGATATTAAGCAAGAACTTTAACAAAAGGTACATGCAAAAGAGTTCATTGCATAGCATGAACAAATTCATTGCAATGCTTTACAATGAACAGCAGTGCATATGAATGTTAATTTATGTTATCACAAGTTCAAAAAATGAAAGACAATATGATTATAAATAAGGGGGAAATTAGTAAAACTAGTAGCATAAACCAAAGCGTTATACCAATACATAAATATTTATTTTGAACCCAGGATCATAGATTTAGAATATTAAATGAGCAGACAGGAGCACTAACAGAGAAATAATAATCAATCATACAGAGTTCAGATAATTTAGAATAAAACGTGTCCAATAACACAAATATAGAACACATACATTTAGAAAAATAATAGCCGCATATAGAAATTCAAGTGAAATAATAACAACAAGTAGATTTTAGTGAACTTATTACTGCACACATAGATCAAACAGTCTTAAACACGAACACCAGAAGTGTTCATCTGTTTTAATCAGCTAATCTTTATCATATTTAAATAATAACGATTACGGGATTTCTGATAAACTATAGTATTCATCTAATATGTAGACGTGGTTTATAATAAAAAAATATAATAGCATATCAAAGCAAAACACTTACCAAATTCGACAAGAAATAAAACTTCAGATTGTTTTTCTGTCATTTTAAGCGATACTCAAAGCGGAGATCGAGGTATCTGAAACTTGTTATCCTCTATCTACTTCAGTTATCGGTAAGGGGCTCAACACTTCTTCGCCAATTTCGCGATAAGTTTAAAGGGTGTATTGTTTTCTCCTTAAGGCTGCAACAGCAGTTACTACGGTGAAAACTGTGCCCAACGTTGCGGCAATTGTTTAGACGGGATACGATGTGATTTGAAGAATGGAAGCTGTCAAGGAAAATGTTCACCGGGGTATCTTGGATTATACTGTAATCAAAGTACGTTTTATATTTTTACTTTAATTTAGATGGCATTCAATTAAACTGAGGTTTAATTAGTTAAGTTATTTAATATTTCGTTTTGAGGCCCGGTCGCACATAATTCCATTTTGTATAAATACTTATACTACCATTGCAATATCCGGGTATTGTCGTCCCTTTAGGCTGCAACAGCAGTTACTACGGTGAAAGTTGTTCCCAACGTTGTGGCAACTGTTTAGACGGGACTCGATGTGATTTACAGAATGGAAATTGTCCAGTTGGATGTTCAGCAGGCCATAGTGGAGTGTTCTGTAATCAAAGTACGCTGTATAATTAGACTTTAAATTATATGTTTATCATACAAACTGAATTTCTATTAAGCCTATTAAGAGACCATATTGTTTAACTGTCGTAGGTATTGGACACTTTTTAAACAAACTTATAGCATGTTTATAAATTCAACAATAAATACTTTCATTCTATTCGGCGACTAGTTGCCAGCTGCTTGTACGGCATATGCCTATTGTCGTACGAACTAAGTCTTGTCATCGAATATTTTTGAAGACACGTGATCGTCTTTTCGTATGAATAACTGTTAGGTAACTGGTCTACGGTAACAAAGCTGTCAATGTGCGTTTCAAATTATTTTATTTTATGTTGTTAGTCGGATATATAGTATCATTTACCAAAAGCATATGACAAGTACAGATGCAATTTTAAAAATCTGTTTTTTTCTTCTTTTTTATTTATTTGTTTGATAGGATAGTCGGACAAGATATTATTTAATAATAGTCTCTCAAAATTATAATTATTCAGGAAAAACTCAGCTGATTTTTGTTATCTATGCATGCATTACTTTGCTTGCATAGAAAGTAATATATCTTGTGTTGAAATCATATGATTTAGCAAATACGCAAACAGTGTCAAATTCCAGGATTGACAATGAACAACTTGATAATGTTCATGTCGGGTATTTGCAGGCAAGACATAAGAACTCATTTGTCCAGTTCAGGCTGACAAAAAGAAAAAAAAAAATGTGTATTGAAAAGCCACAACGCGAAACAGTGATTTCAAATTTATATTCACACGCAAGTGCAATCTGTATCTACCTGAGCAAATACCTGTTAGTGAAACATTAAAGTCGTAAAACCTAAACATAACTATATAAGGTACCTTTTAAAAGAAGATGGAAAGAGGTGTCAGTAATTCGTCCTCTTTTAGGTTGCAACAGCAGTAACTACGGCGAAAACTGTGCACAACTTTGCGGATATTGTATAGATGGGAGTCGTTGTGATTTGAAGAATGGGAGCTGTCCAGTAGGATGTTTGACAGGGTATCGTGGAATATACTGTAATCAAAGTACGCTTTATATTTATAGATCAAAGCTGAAATATTATTTAACTCATGTTGTTGTACCGTGTTTGACACATTTTAAACGAAATGATTCTAAGTCCAGGTGTCATATAGTAAACATGTACTAACATGTACATGCACCCCATTTGGCGACCAGTTGTGGGTCTGTTGGAGTTCAAATGATTGCGTACTGGTGTACTAAGATTATCGAATGTGTTTGACGAATCACGACTATCGTGTTATGCGAATTACCATAAAAAAGTCGACGACGTCTTGGTGATTTATTTGCGAACAGCATCAACTGGTTTCCATTCAAATATAAGAATTGGTATTATAAAATGTGTTCTTCAATAAAGTCAAACAAACATTTTGTATGTTTTATCAGCAAAAAAACTTGAGCATTTTTTGGGACAAACGCAAATTATATATATATTTTTTTTAGAAAAAAATGTCTTAATTGGTGGTCTGTTTTATTGTGTATTATTCCATAACAAATATGTGATTATGTTTATATGATCGACGCCAAAATTATTTGTGCAGCCTGCGCTGATTATACGTATGGTGATAATTGCTCCTCCCGCTGTGGTCACTGTCATGACAAGGCAGTATGTAAAAAAGAATCAGGAAACTGTCCAGCAGGTGGATGTGACCGGGGGTACACTGGCGTCAGATGTAAAACAAGTATGTTTTCTTATATTTAATAATGGCAAACATTGTGGTATTTTCAAATATGAACTGTAATGGTATCTGCTTGTTTCAAACCAACATTAAATGTATGGCAAACATTTCAATACCGACAGTTTGATAAGTCGCTATAAATGAGCTATTTCGGTCTTTGGTCGTCCGTCCGTATGTCCGTTTAAATTAATTTTCCTTCAGAGCCTACATTGATCAAACTGTTCTGAAATGATCGTTCAAAGCTTTGAAATAATTATTTAATGTACCTGTGATGACAATAAAAAGTAAATGAAAGAAGAATTAAATGTTCCTGTCCGATATCGCCAGCCCGATTAGCCTCTCGAAGAATGTACACGTTGTCATGCGTTTTGCGAGATTCTTGACAAAAATAGCGCTTTTTTCTTTCATGCATTTCGTTAAAATACGGGGTTTTATCAGTTAGATATCAATAGTGAAAATATCAATAATTTCACTGCAAAATAAGGAGTGAACATATCAACTTTCAAAATTACTTTTAAAATCCATTGTTGTTACTTCCCCTTCATCAAAAAAAATGTTGACAAATAAAATATTTGAAATTTAAAGAAATGTAACATCAGTTTAAATAAAGATATTTTTGGAAATTGACAACTTACCGTTTATTAGAAAAATAGTTATCACGATTTTCAAACGTTTTCTTGATAAAGACTTGACTTGAAGCTGAATGTTCGAACATTTGCTTTCATACCAAACAAATTACAAACGAAAACAACAGTTCGAACATAAATAGAATGTTATATCATCGTTCAAATGTGTTTTGAACTATTTGTCGTTGTAATACGTAATACCAACTTCCCGTAAAATATTTATTTTGCCAAACGGCATAGAAACACGCAAATGTTTAACTTAAACAATGAAAATAAACTATTTTCCAGATTTAAATATAATTCTTAAAGCCTAAGAGTGTACACCTTTGCATTTTGACCAAAATGTTCTAAATATGGCATCTGTCACGAGTCATCATATGATACACAGTTGTATTGGTCGAGTTCAGGAAATATGCTCGTAAGCGAGCCTTTGGCGAGCTTGCTAACATTTTATACTACTTTTTGTATCATATGCTTATTTCCGAGTAAAAAAGAACTACTTGTGTCACCTGTGCTATAGATGAACTGATTACCAAACAGTGTCAAAGCAATACCATTTCCAGGGCTACAATCATTTCAACAAATATAATGTAGTACCCGAAATAAATTAAAACGAAACATGTACCCGATTGCTTTAATTAAGTTTATATGTAAAACAAGTACTGAAATGATACCCAGTGATAAAAATATTATAATCTAAATACTTTTAACAAAGTAAGCTCTCTAAAAAATGTTAATATCACATCCGGTCTTATGAAGTAATAATTGGGTTATATGCTCATGACATATTTTCCAATTCTTGATAAACATACCTTTTTTATATATATATATAGTATGTATGCACTGTGCTGTTTGTTGGGTTTTGTGCTGTTCTTCTATGTTTCTTGTCTGTTATTTTGTGTTCTATATCTTTGGCGTTTGCCCAGTTCCACTTAACTGGGTTTATGTTTAAACTTTTTGCTACTGAGCTTGTTTCTGTAGCTTTTTGCATAAATATTTACATCTAGAATGTAAGAAACGTTCAAAGAATGTTTTTTTGTCATAAATTCAAGTTAAAATATCACTTTTTCCTATGAAAATTAAAATATGGAAACGAACTACATTTTTGAAATAAATCTTCATCATAAAAACAAGAATAGAAAAACAAACGCATGATTTGCTGAATTGTTACTTATTCAACAAAAATTGATTCGAATGAACTTGTGTACAAACATACAGAGTGATATTGTTATATAACACATACAGAAAAATACGGGATGGGTATATGGAACCGAAAACACGGTATAGTATGTGATAAATTGTATTAAAAAACAGACAAATGTGCAAATTATATCCAACTCATATAACTGTCACTATGTGCAATCTAGAAAGATCAACAATTAATTTTAGGTTGCATTTGATATCCAATATTGTTTACTGATTAATAAATACCAAACAATACAATAAAATTATCTAATTTGTGTCGCTATATTACACGTTTAAAAGACATATATAAAGGATTTGGATAGTTTCAATATAGTTGATATTTGGTAATTGGCGAAAATTGCTATACTGTGCTGAAATGGTTGTGGTTCTTAATTTAAAACAGATTATAATCGGATGAATATATAAATACAATTATGTACTATAAAGACAAACATAGAGAAACAAAGAATAGAGATTTACTGATTGATTAACTAACGCATAGCACATTATCTTAATAATAATATTTATATACTTGTTGGTCATAATAAATATTACATTTAAATAACTATAATAACTTTTAAAACATTTTTTTTATAATTTACATCAAAAAGTAAAGATAAGTTGCGAATTTTGGAATATTAATGCATAGACTGAAATGAGATTAAAACATATATTGACTCAATATAAAAAATAATTCACATGTATATAAAACAATTTAATGATCCATTCACACACATCATTTTACCTTTAACTATGTGAGAAACATTATCAGCGTTTGTCATGGTGTCTATTTTGCTAGTTCGCATCTGGTGCTTTGGACTGATGTGCCTTTGGTCTATAACTCATTATTGACCCGCTTCCAGGGCGGCTGCTTTCCACCGTTGGCACGCAGGGAGACACTGTGCATCTGCTGTGTTGTCATTCGAATCTTCTATCGAACACCACTCAGGATGTCCGCAGTAACGATGCCTCATTTCTCGGGCGATTTTGTCCATTTTCTGTTTTTCAAGCTGTATATGTAGCCATTTAGAACAAACACCTGACTTCCTCTGGTACACAGGGTTTTGGTAAAAACCATCATATCACCTTTCAATTGGCTAGCAAATGTTTCTTAAAATGTGCGGAGTATATTGGAATGACAATGATAATTGTGGATTCCTTTGAAACAATGCCAACTAGAGATTTTATTCCTTAAAGTGTTTTAAATTGGGCCCAACGTATGAACAATTAATTTTAGTTTCGTTGTTTAACAAACATCAGATTAAAAATGTTTTAAAAAAGTATCGTACAGAAATAAAACGATTATTTATCATTGTACGCAATTTTGTTCTGAAGTGAAACGAACTATTATAATACGAACATGATGTACAGTGAAGTGGTGAATTGGTATAAGTGTGTACCTTTTACCCAGATAATGTAATGCATAATCGAAGCCTACGATGGCCACTTCGTCGTAAATTCACAAACTGGACTTCCGCACTTGTTTCATACCAGAAAGCGAACTCGAGCATGAATCATATCAGATTATACGCTTGTGCATAACCAAGCTAAAATATAAATATATCAATGACTATTAAGTTAATGTTTGTATGCATTCTATTATATACCATTTATGTGTTTGTGAAACTAATTATTATACACAGACTGCGCAGACGGCTTTTACGGTTATGGTTGCTCCTCCAAATGTGGTCAGTGTCGGGACGCTGGAGTTTGTCATAAAGTATCAGGAGACTGTCCAGCAGGACGATGTGAGCAAGGATACGAAGGAGCCAGTTGCGATTCAAGTACGTTTACCTTATAATAATATCGTTTTTCTGATTGTATTTATCTTGAATATTTAATTATATGTATAAAACAGGCATTGATGAACTGTCATTTGCAAAATATTATTTTAAGTTCAGTGATTAAATATTTTAAACGTCTATTTCATGGCTTTGTAATGTTTTACCATTTTCCGGTCATTGAAGCCATTACAAAATTTGGATAAAACATGTCTGTTATGCCTTATAGTGTGGTTTGTTTTACCCCTACATCGGTCCCTACTCATGGACCGTCATGTCAGGCATGTCTTGTCAACTTTCACAACTAAATTATCAGAAAGCAAAGAAGAAGGAGAACATTTATTCAGTATCATTATAAACAACATAAGATTTTGAATATGACCCATGATTTGAACATTTCAATACATACAAATCAAGTCATAAAATGCACTTTGGCGGAACGTAAAGCAAATCAAATTTAATTAATTGATACAACTGATGCATAATTACATCAATAAAATTAACTCATACATTTTAAATATTATGCATTATAATATATTGTTTACAAAAGACTGCAACAGTAAATGCTTACTCATTATACATTTATATGCAACACTAATCTACGACCCGTTTTTACCGTCATTACCTATACGTCCATTTTCTATTCTTATTTCTGACAGTTTAAAAACATCAATTACACAGGCGTCTATTCGAATCAACGTTTTATTGTTTTGTCTCATTACTCGATCAGCATTGTTATCATCTGGCAATATATTAAAATGTCAATATCATCATTTTCAGCAAAATTATGTCAATGTCCTGTGCGTTAGTTTAAATAGCCTAGAATCATAAATTGATATTTATCATCTTCAAATGTGCTATGAAAATTTGTAATAGTGTCATTATGCATAGTATTACATGTGTACCCGAGTTTGCAAGTTTCAAATAGCATTTACAAGTCAGCAAATATATCTTTTTATGGACAATTTCCATCACATTTAACCCAACAATATGAGGAAATTTGCTGCATTACATACATATCAGAGCTTGGAAGTTTCTCTCTAACCTCTTATATTATTCCACCTTAATTTCTTGTGCTGCCAGGTTATTTTTTCTTTACTTTTCTATGTTGAAATTCACTCACTTAAAAATAAAAAAATATCAATCCCCTATGTTTCCGTTCAACATAATAATTATGTTTTATTTAAAAATGCGACCCAAAAGTAGGCCCAAACACAGGAAAAGCATCATGTTAATATATTATTACCTTTAAGAGATAAACTGCTGCTTTCACGTGTTTCTACTTGGAACGGCGTTATACATTATTCAAATATAGCGACATCAGAAGAGATTCTCAAGACAGTCTTTAGTTTAATATAGAAATAGTAGCCATACATGCTATTAGTGATCACCAAGCCGGACAAGTGGGTTTTCTCCGGGTACTCCGGTTTTCCCCACAACACAAGACCACACTCTCTCGCTACATCGTGCCAACAAGAGTAATTAATGTAAGTTGCAATAGGTTGTATCATAATTGTTGTACAATTAAATGAGTTTAAACAAACATGTTATCATTTTCAAACACAATTCATTTAATTAAATCTTATTGATTGTATACATACAACATACAAAGCAAATGCTATGATACCAAAGGTTATCTTCATCAGTCATACGGACATTCCACAAGCGAATGGTGTCATCAGTCGATGAGTACAGTATATAGCTAGTTGTTTGCAACCCCTTATGGTATGATAATATTTTAGTCAACTGTGTTCGTATTTCAGATAAAAAGCTTCCTTAATACAGCAAGAATAATTGCAATTTTTAATAACTTTCATCTGATGTTACCATGTCGGAAATACTATTGTTTAGTGAATAGATGGATTGTGAGAAAAATATCATCAGTCCTGCTGTTGCATGAAATAAGTATAATTTACGAATTGTAGACACACTTTGTAATCTATCCGTGGCGACATATCGTAACGGATTTTCGTTGTTTGGGTTATTGGTGTATGTTTCAAAATTCAAAAGTATACTTTGCGTATATCCATATCTTTTAAATTCATTGAAAAAACTTTGTCTCTGTTCAAATTTGGTGATATGTTTTAAAAATGGATACGAATTTTTATGTATAATACTGAAGCTGCGATCCAATTAAATGGACACCTTTCTGAGTTTTTTTAAGATAGGAAGAGGATGTAGACAAGGGGACCCTATTTCTCCATATTTATTTATTTCATGTTTAGACATTCTGGCAATTATGATAAGAAACAACCAAACTGTAACGGGAATTGTAATTGGTGGTGAGGAGTATAAGATCTTACAATTTACTGATGATACATCTCTTCTGTTAGAAGGAAACTCAGGAAATAGTGAAAAAGGTTGTAGATTTGTTGTATCTTTTTTCACAATAATCAGGGCTCAAAGTTAATTCTGATAAGACCAAATTAGTTTGGATAGGACCACTGAAATTCTCATCACGGTCCATAAAAACAAACTTTAAATTATCATGGGGCGATACTAGAATAAAATTGGTAGGGTTACATTTTGATGTAGATTTAAATCAAAAGGGTAAGATAAATTTTGATGAAAAAAAATGTTAAAAGTTAAAAACAGTATCTCATATTGGAAAAAGAGGAAACTTACACCAATTTGCCGGCGTACGGTAATTAAGTCACTTTTACTACCATTATTTACACACCTTTTTATTGGTTTACCTAATCAAAAATGATTTTGTTAAAGAGCTAAACGATTTTCCAGAAGGTGGTATTATTATGATTGATATTACAAGTTATATTTATAGCTTAAAATTAAAATGGATAAAAAATTGTATATTGAATGGTAGTAGTAAATGTTTCAAGTTAATGTCTGTAATATTTGATGTGAATAAAATGTTGAATTGTGGTAAGAAATTTTGTGAAACCATTTGTCAAAAGATGTCATACTCATTCTGGAAAGATGTAATTAATGTATATATGTACATACAGATAGGTTCTGCATAGAAAATGTAAATCAATTTTTGCAAATTCCAATACTTTATAACCACAATTTTGTTAATGGAAACTATGTATTTATTCATACCCTATACAATAAGGGATTACGTTGTGTGAAAGATGATTTTGATGCCAATGAAAATCTGTATAGCCGATTGGATATTGAAGCAATAATTGATAAGAAAATCAACTTTTTACACTATAATGGATTAATTTCTGCAATTAAGGCCTATAAAAGGCATTCTAATCTTGTGTTCAATATCTTAACATTTTTAGAATGTAGAAGCCCATGTATGAACACTTTTATTAACCCATTTTTTACAAAAGAATACGTTAACATATTTTGTAACAAAATCTTCGTTGATAATTATCCTAATGAAATTCCTACAAGTCAACACAAATGGCTGTTACAATATGTAAATGTCTGTATTAATTGGTAAAAATGTCTATAGCTGTGTATTTAAGTGTACATAGGATTCGTATATTAAATGGTTACAATTAAGAGTTCTTCAAAGAATATTACCAACAAGTTCATTATTATATAAAATGAAGCTAGTTGAAAATGATAACTGCTCCTTTTGTGAATGTTGTAAAGAAACTCTTTTACATCTATTTTGGAATTGCAATAAAATACAGCCGGTATTGCAGGATATGCTACAAAAGTTGAATACAAATGACTCAAGTATTGTCATAAACAGTATGTTTGTATTGTTAGGTTCTGGGAATAATAACTTTAAATTTGATATACTTTTACTAGAATATAAGAAACAAACTTCTCTGTAAAAGAAAAAAAAGTGTGTTCCAACAGTAATAGCCTTCAGTTAGCATGGATCATTTATAAAAATACAAATATCTCAGATAAATTCAATAGTAATTGGGGAATTGTAAGAAATTTGCTTTTGTAACTACAATTTTGAAAAAAGTTGTTTGTACAAATGAATAAAACAATGTATCGAAATGAACAATTAGATCAATAACATGCATGTTTTGTGATTTTTTCTTTTCCTTCATTTCTTTCCAGTCTTTTTGGTTTAGATTGCTTTTACATTCATAGTATCTCAATTATCATTTGTAAATAACTTAATTGCATCCTTATAGCATGCTTGTAAATTGGTATTATGTTATGTCATACTATGTTATGTAAAATGCATACATATTTTTAAAAAAAGAAAAAAAAAACTTTGCGTAGCGACAACATTGCAAGCGGGGTTTAATCCCCGCCGCAATAAAAAAATAAAACAATGTTAGAAGAAGTTTGTTCACCAACGAGAATGACCAGGCGTACTGATCAACGATTCAGGCAACAAACACTTAATAAAACAAAAACAAAAAAACGCCATTATAACAGCACATATACATGAATCATGTTTGTATTCAAAAGTAGACATGTGAATTTTTTATAAATGTCTATCTATTTAAAGCATGTCCGGCTGGTAGATATGGTCAAGAATGCCAGAACAACTGCAGTGGGTATTGTTCGAACAAAGAACCCTGTCGATTTACAACGGGTGTTTGCTTAAATGGCTGTTCGCCAGGCTATGACTTCAAACAGGATGACAAATGTAAAACAGGTAAGCATTTGGTTAACAACTCAATCGTTGTTCCTTGACACAGGTATCTTTTATCTGGGGATAATTGTGCCTCAAGATATGTGACAGGACTCTCATGAAGCATGCACCAAACACGCATATATTATATTATATTATATTATATTATATATATATATATATATATATATATATATATATATATATATATATATATATATATATATATATATATATAATATAATCTTGAGGCACAATTATATATATATATATATATAGATAGAGAGAGAGAGAGAGAGAGAGAGAGAGAGAGAGAGAGAGAGAGAGAGATGCTTAGCTTAAAATGAGCTACCGTTCAAATAAATCATATGTGTGATAGTCTTAAAATTTCTTATTTTGACGATTCTATTATTTCAATCTGTGCTGGTGGAAAGTTTGGTGGAGGCTGCAACTTTACCTGTCGCTTCTGCAGAAATGAAGCTCACTGTAACAATATAAGCGGAAGTTGCACTGATGGTTGCGAAAATGGTCACTTTTGACTGTCTTGTATAAAGGGCGAGTATTTAGTGGTTTGAGTTTCGTTATAAAATGTTCGATGTAGATGTGCGATTTGCATTTGTCAAGAGCTCCGCGAGACAAAATTGATGTGCATGCACAGTTTGCTGGGGCGGGGGGGGGATCGAAGTATGCTCCCGGTGAATAAGTATAATGTGAATGTAATTGGGAGAGGGCCGTAAATGACGTTGGAATAACTCGTGGCCCGATCCCTTTGCATGTCAGATAATCACTCATTTGTTTTAAATAAGGTATATATATGATCTATGTGTATTGATTTATTGTGAACATACATGCAATTAACTATTACTAAACTAAAAAATAAGTATAATGCCGGATGCACGTAGGTGGAGTTTGGAAAATGGGAGACAGACTTTTAGTCTTATCTCCACCACTTCAGCTTAAATGTATTTTGGACTTGTATTTTGTTTTCGAAAATCAGGCGCAGGCCCGGGACTTAAGTGCCAACGTGGAACTAATACAATGCTCGTGTTTTAATTGTTTCTACGGATTCCATATATGAACGATTTAATCTATTTAAACGCTTGATATCGATTTATAAAGCATTTTTATTTCATGTTTGTTTTAGCTCAACGTTTAGTACTGGAGTAATAATATATTATAGAATAATAAAACATTTCAGAGTGCGATAAACATTACTTTGGGTATAACTGTAACAGCACATGTCATTGTGAAGAATGTGAGAACGTGAATGGATATTGTGGTGTTTATCCTTGCTACAGCGGTTGGATTGGTGACACATGTTCGGAACAGATGGAGAGTACAAACCGTGCGTTAATTAATCTTGACGTACACATTTAACAATTGATACTTTTATTCAGAATTCTAACGTTGAGCTCGTTTAAAGGAACACATATCAATGCCCAAAAGATACGCAATGGAATCGAACAGAACAGAATCGAAATCCTGATTGCGAATCAGATGTAACGTCGAAAATTATTGCTGCAGTTTCATCAACTATTGCTATTGGCTTGATCATTGCAAACGTTATTGGAGTCAGTATTTATTGTAGAAGACAATCCAAAAAAGGTAAACTGAACTTATTCTGAAACTTTGTTAAATTAAACTATATTAATTTTATAGAAATTATTCCTTTTTAGAAAAAGCATACAGATATTTATACCTTTATTAAGTATTTTTCCGTATAATTGTCATGCTGTATAACCTCTGGAGGGCACGCGCTAATAAATTCCACTAAGCGCGCTCGCTTGCTCTTCTGTGGTCAAGCAGCATGGACACAGAAACAAATGTGGTAAATCGCTTTGATAACATTTGAAATAAAGATTCATCGCGATTAAAATATTTTATAATCTTTGTTTCGTTTGCTGGGTCTAATTGTCAAAAAATTGTGATCGACAAAATATTACGACTGTTTTGAAATATGGTGTAATTAAACCGATTTCGGAAACATTTCGTTTGTCGTAGGATATTAAGTTTGGAAACGCCGTATTGCTTTTAACCAAATGGTATAGCATCATGAATACAAGAATAATCATTTCAATTGATAAGCATTTTAGCAGTTGGAAATTGCGGCAACATTGAAAGTTCTTTGCGAAGATTAAGGTAATAAAACGGAAAAAAACGACACCATCATTCGTTGAGTATAATCAATTATTTAAAAGTGTTGTAGTAACTTTCTTAACCGTTATATTCTATTTGATATAACCTCGAACAGGGAATACAAAAGCACCATGAGCACCATGGACTCGAACCCGTACACTGCACCTGTTCCTTCACCAACAACTGGAGATTACGCCACACTTGATATTAACGAACGTAAGTTGAATCAGCAAATTATTTTTGCATCATATGTACTGTGCCTATGTCAACTTTTCTAATTACAACGAAAATGTCTGTTTTTGTATCGGCCGCTTTAATGTCTCATTTTCATTAACTTTCAACAAAGTCTACTTTGGTTATTTTGATAAAAAAAAATATTGTACAAATTATAGAAAATAAATGAATAATACAAATAAATCATTCGTTATTTAGCCGTTTATTTCGTTTAATACAAACGGACTTCAAAGACAATTTATGAGGGTCAAAATGGGGAAAAGTAATATTTTGCTTTTCGTATTTATAGATTAATAGATTTACTGACGATTATAGTAATTTGAGTTGTTATTTTTTATTCTAAAAGCTTTTTTTCTATAGAAAATATTGGTGTCGATGACAGAAGATACGTAAATATTGAAACGACTGGCGGTCTTTGATAAGCAATCTTACGACGAGGAACAAACGTGATGTAGCTAGATGATTACAACCTTTTTATGCAACACAGTCTGGTTCTCAAACACCTCATAACTCGAAACAGACGTTGGATTGTTTCAAGAAGTTCCATTTACAGATTGTATTCAATGTTGACAAAATACCAATCAAATTTTAAATAAGCATATTCTGTAAAAAGATTTATAATTCTGTAAAGTCCGTATTGTTTATTGAATTTAATAACTGTAAATACTTAACATTGTAGGTTTAAAAAAATGTATTTCTGTATATTTTGTTTCTAAGAGCGTAAAACAAGAACACATTCATGTTAAGTTAAATTCATCTTCGAAATCAAAATATTTACGGAATTGAGCTTTAATGAGCTCTAGGTATATTTGTCTTATATCTTATATCATATCTTCCAATTTGAATACTAAGTGAATGTACATATTAAGTTTACGTAATCGACACAAGCAAAATCTTCCTTGTAAATTGTAGGTTACTTAAATTCATATTCTTACAAAATTTTACTGGTTTATATTAGGGAATGTCAAAATCGGTATTCGAATGCTCGATTTTAGTTGTTGTTGAATAAATAGAATAATAAACCTTTTGCCTACAACTCTGTTAATGTGTATAAACTTCGTTTGTCTTGTTTTTACAACGATTGTCTCATAATGCCAGAGGTGTGAATGTTTTGACAATACACTAGACACGCGTCATATGTCATTAAAGGACATATCTTCGGGTACTTGAAAATTTCGCCGTAATATTACATTAATTGGCTATTACACACTTGACATCAGCGATTTCAATTAGTATCGGTAAATTGTATAGTTATGCGTTTCAGCATATATTACATCTAGTGATGTACTCTAGAAGAGCCAAAATCCACCTATTCGTTTTATTATTTTACTAGTTTCCGAGTTAGTTTGGTTTTGCCATAGTTATATTTAATAGAGGTCAATCACAGAACGAGGCTGCTCGTCCTACGGAAAGACCCTCCATTGACGCATAACACCATTTGACCAGGAAGCCATCTAATTTCCCATTGTTTACAAATATAAAGGCAGTGAAATTGAAATTAGTCCATTTTGTTTTTGATTGTTCAAAACGTATTGCTTTCTTTTCTTTCTGATAATGATGAATTTCAGAGGCTCATTTGGGGAAATCATGGTCCGCCGCGCGTACTGGCTACGACAAAGAAGGGTTAAAATGCCCTATTACTTGAGCGAATAATAATGATAGTTTTATAAAACTTCTAAACATGTATTTTGGTACCGGAATATTCGATCGAAAAAATTACCGAATATTAGAATATCAATTTTGCCATTCGTTTGCATCCCTAGTATATATGCATCCTATACGCTACTGTTCTGGCCATTTTAGATTAAAAGTATCGTATGATCTACATTTGTAAGCTTAAATTAATACATGTGCATCAATATTGAGCACATTATCAAAGACGTGTCTATAACGAGAATCATGTAACATCTTTTTGAAATAGTAAGTCTGATTGCGACAACCTGTAGTGCAATTATTCATAGATAAGTTACATATTGTGTGATAGTCATATTGTCAGTGGTAATAATCTTGGAACAATATTTCAAAATAAATATGTATCTATGCAAATATAAAGAGTATCTGCCTAATTTTCCGTATACACATGCATTGCAAGTATTAGTTTTAACTCGCAATAATCAATCCTTTCAACATGCCTTAAGAGAGGCACTCACTTTCTTACCTCGTGCTTTTTGTTTCAATAAATGCCTTGAACTGCAACTGGTTTCTTTCTATATCGTATGTATAATTAGATATATACTCAAGCAGAGCATTTAATTAATACCTGTAACACGGTCAATTTGTAATATCAGTTTTGAGTTTATTGAGATTCAATGTTTTACATTGCTTAGAAAGCAATGCTTCGTATTGAGAACTTTCATATAAACGGGTTTATTAGTTGTATTGACACTAGACAATAAGATCAAAGTGAGAAACCGTACTGGCCACATTCAATTTCGGAGGAGATGAAGCATATAATCTGACCTTCTATTTATATTAAAAGTGCAGTTACCTAAACATTTCACCCCATCCGTCCTCGACAAATTTTAGTGATTTCTTTCTTCGTTCGTACTTAACGCATACTTTGGGAACTTCCTTTTTTTGCAAGCCTAAATAAAGAAGCCTCATTTTAAAAAAAATAAAGGCTTTTTGTCAGTTTAAAATGAGTCTTTAGATTTCGACAGAAAATATCAATGCCTCAAATCTATTTTTACAAGGAATTGGAGAAGTTGAAACATTAAAATATGTACATCGAAATCATATAACAGACACAATTTTAAATATCAAATATACAACAAGACTAATTTAGAAGTAAAGCATCAAAGACGTCGCGAATGTTTTTGAAAGTTGACTTAAAGGAAGCAGATGCAGTTCACCAGCATACCAAGTTTGTGGTACTTAGATAGAAGTACTTTCATTTATTGAAAGAATTCGGACTTTCAGCTCAAGGACTCCACGACTTTGACTTTTGGCCAACTGACGTCAAAATAGTTGGTGCTGGTCATTTTTAAGGGACCTCTTCCAAGTTTAAGGTTTCTAGGCTGTAGCGTTTTCAATTATTGAAAGGAAACTTCGTATTTTCAGCTCAGTCACAATGACCTTGACCCCCTGACATCTAAAGCAAAAAGGCTTCATCTGCTGCTTATGACCAACCTGCTTTCGAAGTTTGAGGTCCGTTGGTCATAGTGTTCATCATATGATGATCGGAAACCGAATTTCAGCTGAATGTTATCTTAAAATCACCACGATATTGACCTTTGACCAACTGACCTGAAAATCAAAAGGATTTATATGCTGGTCATGAATAACCTGCCAACAAAGTTTTAGAACCCTGAACCTAAGCTTTCATCAGATATTGACCGGAAACCGTGGGGACGGAGGGATTGACGGATGGACGATCAGATAAGTGTATGCAAACCGTTCAGACATAAACCCCAGGTTCTGTAATACTAAAAATTATGAACTTAAGATAATATGTTTTTAGTTGTGAGTTAAGTGTGACGCAAGCTTTGGGTTAAAATGAAACTCATATACTCTTGTTTTTATGGTGTATTCATAAACATCTGAAGTCATTTCTTAACTTTAATCGATTTTCTAAAATGTTCATCGTCGTATTAAGAAAAACATACATGTTTTACATATAATTATGAGTACTTCATTAAGTTAATGTGAATATGGTACAGTCGAAACTCGTTGGCTCGAACTCGTTTGACTCGATTTCCTCGTTGGCTCAAGCTGGAGCTAAAGAACCGATTTCATTATACTGAATGTAAGAATTTCCACATGGCTTGAGCTCCCCGAGGCTCGAAGTATTTTCGCCGGTCCCTTGGAGATCGAGCCAAAGGGGTTCGACTGTAGTTCAGATATTATTATGTTAATATATTATATGACCATTGAAATGCTTCACCTAAGAAAATGACCTAATTTAGGAAATGATGTTTTATGAATACCAACCAAGGAGCATATATGAGAAAAGAAATTGAAAGTTGTTATAACAAGAACAAATGCATTTATCGTTATAACAAATATGCCATAAAACCGAAAGTATTGTCTAAATTTAAAGTGCACAACGTCACTATGAAATTTGCATATCACGTGACATTATTTATGATGAGAATACCATATTGCTTTATATACTAGTTATTGTCGTTTAAATATTTTAAACAAAACAATCATACTTATTTTCATAAAAAAAAAACAATATTTTAATTGAAAGCTATGCAAGACAATGGTACGGCCATGATTATTACATAGTTGGGCTACGTACAGTTCCTACATAATATCATTTAAACTGTAATATTAAATGAGTTGTCATTGAATATTTAAGTTTACCCATTTATTTAAAATCAAAACATCCTTCGAATTTTTTTTTTCTGAGCTTCAATAAATCGAGTCCTACCGAACTATAAAAAACCCGAAGCCTACAAGTTTTGATACATGTTATAAAATACCCATTATACCTGTCTAAAAGTTTATTAAAAAAACAGTATAAGACATACGGTTTTTTTAATCTTGATGTTTCTGTTTTTCATTAAGCAGTTTATATAATTGTTTTTTCATAATGGTTGTTTTTTTCAAATATATTGATAAAAGTAACAGTATATAAGTAGATATAAAGTTTTATTTTACAATAATAATGTTTGCTTGTCCATTATGGTCGTATAACCCTCTAATGACCAACATTGTAACCTATTTAAACTGACGTCAATATTCCCCGCAATGTCAATGAGGCTTTAAAGAAATAGCACTGTTTTTTTTAATTGATCGAGACTGAAATGTGCATGTCAAGCTAAACATTACAAATAGGAGTATGTTTGTGAGTAACATATATACTTAATTAAAAGAAGAATCTCGAGTCTTATATTGGAATGAGCCTAACAATATGTAATGAAGATATTAATTAGACAAAGTGTTTTAGCTAAGCTTCTTTCTTTTAACAAGCTGAGGACACATACATGTTAAACATGGCGAGTATCGGGTTGAAGCGATGAACACCAAGGAAATATCTCATGGCCCTATGTTGGACGTTGTCGATAGGCTGGTACTTCTTGTGCATTTTGTCTTTGAAATGTTTTTGAAATTTTGTGATAAAATTAAATCTTATTTCAGGAACTTGAAAAATAGTGTAATGTAACCTTTGTGTTTTTTAATAATGCGAGTCGTCCTCTTTTTACCAACTACAACAAATACTGCATAAAAGAAAAATATGAGTAATGAGTAGTAACGTTGCGTAAATTTAGTTTATTACTAGTAACTTGAATGTGACTTAAAACCGGTTAAACACAAACATGTTACAGTAATCGATACTATCTGCTGGATACTTTCGAATGTGTCAGACGAATTATTTTGTGTTTCCTCGAAGATAAACAAAATTACCGAGCTTTGCAAAACGATGAATTACACTTTAGTTTTGCAAAATGGATACCTCAAACACCCATGGGTAGGCCATTTATTTAATCCATTAACATGTGAGTGTTGCTTGTTGAATATGGACAGTTAAGAAGTAGGACAACCCACTTTACCGTGTACCTTCTAAACGGGACTCTTATAATCCCCACTAGTGGCCCCGGGAGGGGGGGAGTGCACCCGGCCCCGATGCGTGTCTCCTAAAATCATCCAAGTTCACTTGTTATTTTATAATGGTAGAATAAGTGTTTTAAAATACAGTCAATATTCACCATTTCAGACTTTTAGTAAATTCCCCCAGCCAACACTTTCATCCAATAAAATTTCGGTTCTGAGAGAGGTGCGCATGTCAGGTTGCACCCCTAAGATATGCCCCCTCATTCTTCAAATCCGGGACCCCCAGTGCCCTTGCTAACCGCTAAATTTATTAACGGGTTGGTGTTCGCACATAGTTTTGGGCCAATGACAATCCAGGTGAACCCTACTTACCTCAGCTCCATATCATGTAAAGCAGATTTGACGTAAACACTTATTTGCGTAAAGTGTATTTTGTCGATCGACATGATTTGGTAACATTGTCTATATTTTATGAATCGCTTTGCCCTCTGTTTACTATGATTGATAGTTGAGGGTGCCGTTTTCTGGAGGCAGTAGAAGCTTACGTCATGAACCCGAATTTAAACATTTTTTTAGTAAGGAAATAAAGTGCTGCAAATCATGAGTGTTAAAACAAAACTACAAAAAGCTGGAACTCTTCAGCAAATGTTGATATTTGCTCAAATATTGTCTTTGAACACCATAATTTTCATTACAGTTTAAAATGCGAGTGAAAATTAATTACGGCTGTAGTGTTGCCTGATTGGTCGATATTATCACGTGATGTTATCAACGTATCCTCGAGGTCAACATATCCTTACTTTTATCAAAGTCCCAGTGGCTGGGTGGACTAGCCGGCTGATTTCTATTTTTTTCTTGACTTAACCGGCGTGGGTTCGAGACGCACAAAAATCAAAATACTTTTTTATGCTATAACTGTAATTTTTTTTGCAATTTCGTTATCAGAGAGTAAAATAATGATTCAAAAAATGTTTTCAGATGCATTTACGGGGAGATTATTTTTAGTCCAAAAACAGCGAGTCACTTTAAAACGCTTTTTATAATAATATACAAACCACTAAAACATATTCAGTACCAAAATGTGCAACGAGGTCATTCCTGTAAAGTTTTGTACTGTGCAGACCAACCAAGGTAATTCTAAGAATATCTAACCTATACTTACGGCTAGGGTTAACGTTAGGGTTAAAGACACAATATTCTTTAACCAGCAATCCCAATCAGAAAGAATGGCCCAAAATGGTGGCAAAACAATTTGTACGTAAAGGATTTGCCGTATATTTTGAAAACAAACAACAACAACAATTATTTGGACTACACAACTCGTCAACTGAAGGGTTATTTTAATTAAGAAAAACATTTATAATCGACATTGACATGGATCTATAAACCCATGTGACTTTTTGACAACTTGACATATATATTTAAGAAAAGAACAAAAGGCAGTAACTGTATGGAATTTTTCCAGATAATATTCAGTAATCTTCTGCACACACAGAATGTTGTACTTTGTGCAGAAGCCAAGCGTATTTATTTGTTAAAAAATATGGAATTTTTCGAGATTACATTCGGCCTTCTTCGGCAAGCTCAGGATAGACTTTAACAGTATCCTAGCAACCTATCAACAATTTCAGTATTGTTTTAGTTTAAAAAAATACGAAGTTGTCAAAAATTAGTATGATTGAAATGGCGTATTTAGCCGACTCTATGTGCATGTCTTGACAGATTTCTGTGACTGTTTGGACTCTCCATTAACATTGTTGGGCTTGCTAGATGTAATATCCGTCCCTAAATTTCCATGGTGTGTGCTTTTTCAATGTACATGTCCTCATAACCATTACTAAAGTATATGTTAATGTTATTTCCCTTCCTGAACGACTATCCCCATGGTCTGTGTCTCTGCACTGTACATGTCAGAATAACTGTTACCATAGTATATGTCAATGTGACAGGGTGATATTTTATAGTATAATGTAACCTTATTTAGTTTTACTTTGGGTTCATTAGAAGAACAGCTGTTTTCCGGTTTCATGTTAGAAAGTACAGATTATTATTTACAGTAGTCGAAAGTATTGAGCTATATCAGCTCTTTAGAAGCTTTTGCATTATAAATTAATATTGTAATAGATTGCTAAGACATCTATCTGGATGTAGAGATATGTAAGTAGGATGAAGCGTTTGTGTGTTGTTGTATTTCTGTCTTTATTCGTGATGAATAATTTGGGTTTCGTCTTTGACATTTTTGCGGGCTGTTTGAATATCGTTTTAACATTATCATTAACATTTCATTCTTGATAGTTTCACATCATCTCTATTGTCACTTTAACAAATGCATGGTTCTTTACAGCTACAGTTTAACATTTCACAGAGGTCACGGAGAGAGGTGTAGCGAGTGTGTTGGAAGGTGAAGTCTAGAGTACCAAATACTTTGTAAGTATTGTATTAGTATTGTTTATTGTTTTGTTTATTCTATTATTTAGAATATAGGCAATGCAGTCACTCACCCTGGGTATATTCATTATTTAAGAATATATTTCACTCCATGATAGTTTTAACGTTGTCGTCATTGTTTACAATACATCATGTAAGATAATATTTGATTCGATAATGTATATCATATTCTGAGACATTGTTATTTGTTAATTGCAGGACGTTTCATCTTTCATCGTCCTTCACCATTGTACAGCTATATTCGAGTTGATAATTGTGTGTGCAATTATGCATGAATTAACATATCGAACTTACCAACTTTTGTCTACACCCAATCATTATTTAAAATGAAGTTACAATGGAGCCCCCAGTGATTGTCATATTTGCCACCGGTTAGCACCAGAGTCGGAGGGACCAGTTGTGTTGTGGGCACCAGTCGTTTCGTTGACATCAGTCGTTTCGTAGGCACAAGGAGTGTGTCCAAGGGATCCTAGCGCTAGTAAGTGGCTTCGTTATCTACACGGTACCGTCTTCTAGAAACGTTTCGTCAGGACACCATCATCAAGGTCGCTGAGGGAGCCATCATTGGACGTGTTGTGACTGACAGTGTAACAGTGGTTGTTGCCCTTAAGGTTTAGGTGGTGAGTGACATAAATTGGTAAAATGTTTAAATTTTGTTAAAAAGTTTTCATGCTACTTCATGTTTTGGGTAACACTGGTCTTATGTTGAGCTCCATTTACTCCATTATATGAATATCTCCTGGAAACTTTCTTTAAAATAACAAATGTATTTTTTTGTAAGTGAACGTCATTGTAAGTGAGATAGGGAATAAGTGAGATATTCACAATTTTAATTAATTGGTGACGGTTTCGTAACAAAAGCATGTACGGTTAATGGGTACTAATCTCATTTTCATATTCATTTAACAATAAGAATTTTCATATTCATTTTCATTACATCAGCTCAATATTTTCATTCAATCTGGCATTTTGTAGTCTGTTTTCGTCTATTTTGGTGTCATTTTAGTGTTTCGGTAAAGATTTCCTAGTTATTTAGACATTAAAGTAGTTTTGCACCAAAAAGTAGTGTCTACATGTAGTTTCGTAACCATATATAGTAACACTTAAGTTTAGTCACCCTTTTACAATTCTTATACCAAGTCTACAACAGCTTTCTATAGTGTCAGATCTTGGGAGCAGGCTCCAGTAAATCAATTTCAGGCTTCCAGTCGTAATTTACAGTCCAGGTCGATTTTCGAGAGCCACTGATATGGACGGGTGTTGCTGAGACCTACACACTGTTTGTTCCGGCTTCGTAAATAGGTTTGACCGATAAAAAAACCCCAACTAACAGATACATTTACCTATATTGCAGGCTTTAGGAGTTTAAACATTAATTGCTGTCTGTTTCTTTAGAATTTGAGAAATTCATCATCAGCACTAACTGCTGCTGTTGCAAGCACCACCTGCCACTGTCGTTGTCATCATCCAAGTGTCAGAAGTGATAAAATTCATTTTCTTAAGTCTAGTATTACATATTAAGGCTATTTAATACCGTATTATACCATATTTAGGCAAAATTTACCATTTATTTGGATAATTTAAAATTAATTGTGAAATATTGTTTATACCGTTGTATTTTGTGACAATTACCATTGCCGCTGAATGTGATTTTGTGTTTTGTAACTTATTTATTGGTACACTTACTTTATATTGATCTTGTTGTAATTGTGTATTTATTTGTTGGAAATATCATGGTGTAAAGTGATTATTGTACAGCCATTTAAAATAATTCATTTTTTTTTTTTTTAAATATTGTTTTTAGGAATTAGTTGTTGCAGTACCGATAGTCAATAGTCATACGTGTAGATATTAGTACATGGCTATAGCGTTATAGTGTAGGAATGGGCCCACAGTTAAGTTAATGCTAACTAGTTTAGTTACATTGAGGTTTAGGTTGCAGTAGTTGATATTATTTGTGGAAAAAATCATTTTTTTGTGAATTTGATTCATAAGTGACACATTTATTTTTTCACACATTTTTCACACTTTGATAAAATATCAGGCTGTGTGATGGTGATTGATTTTATTATTTGTTTTACATTTTATTATTGTTTGTATATGATGTTGTGATCAGTGATTGAATATTGAGTCAGTGATAAAGTGATTAAAGACATTTGTGAACAAGACACTTGTGAAGCTTTGTGAAAGAGACTTTGTGTGAAATTTGAAGTGAAAAAGGACACTTTATGTTTTATTGTATGGTGATACAAACGTTGGACTAAAACAAAAGTGAATATTTTAAAAACAATATAGACTGATTATTGTGATTGAACATTGTATGAAAAATACAAATTGAATTAATTTTGAAAGTAATACTTGTTGAATTGAATACTTTGAAAAATAATGGCGGAAAAAATAACGGAAGAAGAAATGGCATTGTTGGGAGCCATGAGGAAGTTGGAAGTCCATACACCAGAAGAACTGGAGAAATTAATTGGAACTAAACAAAAAGAAATAAAGCCAGTTAAGACAGCTGAAGCGAAGGAAACTATGAAATTTCCTCGTATCAGTCTCTTTTATGGTGAAAGTGGTAAAGGAGAAGTTTCATATCGGACATGGCGCTATGAAGTCAACTGTCTACTTAGAGAAAAAGCATACAGTAGAGAAAGTATTTTGATGGGCATACGTCGTTCACTGCGAGGAGAATCGGCAGATATGGTTACACGACTTGGAGAACAAGCAACCGTTGACGACATACTTCAAATGTTCCAAAGTACATTCGGAAATGTTGAAACTCCAGAATCCATTTTGAGAAAATTTCACAGTTGTGAACAGGATGCGTCAGAATCAGTGAATGCATATGCGTCAAGAGTCGAAGAATTATTTTCTCAGGCAGTTGAACTACAAGCTGTTCAAAGAACTCAACAAATTTTATTGAAGAGCGTCTTTTATGAAGGATTGCATACAGATTTGAAAATCGCATCAACATTTAAATTTGAAACAATAGCCAAGTACCATGATTTTAAAACTGAAATACGGAAGTTGGAAACAGAATTGAAAGGAAAACCAAAGAAAGAAAATAAGACCAAATGTAATGCCACAACCAAGAGTGATGACAGTTCAAGGAAACAAAGCTCAGAATCAGACTTAAAGTCAGTACTGGAAAACATCAATGCCAGACTTGAGAGATATGAAGTCAGGATATCACCAGATTAGTTTAGAAGTGAGACACAAGAAGTATACAGCATTCACACTAGGACCACTTGGACTCTATGAACATAATAAATTAGCTTTCGGCCTTACAAATGCACCTGCAGAATACCAAAGAATAATGCAGGACTGTCTAGGAGATTACCACCTTAAAATTGGTTTCATTTATCTTGATGTTTTGATCATTTTCAGTTCAACCTACAAAGAACACCTTGAACGTCTCGACAAAGTTTTAACTAGATTAAAAGAGTGTGGCATCAAACTATCGTCAGAGAAGTGTTATTTTTTAGAGAAGAAAGTGAAATTCTTAGGCCATGTTGTCAGTGAAAATGGACTTGAAACAGATCCAGAGAAATGTGAGAAAATCAGAGACTATCCAACACCAAAAAATCCAGACGAACTCCGTTCTTTTCTAGCATAAGCAGGATACTATAGGAAATTTGTAAAAGACTTTAGCAAGATTACCAAACCTTTGTCAGACATGCTTCCACCAACAAGTTTAAAGAAGAATAAGAAGCAAGAAAAGAAACCTTGGCAATGGGGAAAACAACAAGAAGAAACATTTCAGAAAATCAAAGATCTTTTAACATCACCTCCCATATTAGCTTACCCACAGTTTGATAGACCATTTGAAGTACATACAGATGCAAGTAGGAATGGGCGCAGTACTTTATCAAGAACAAGATGGACAGAAAAAAGTAGTTGCCTACGCCAGTAGAGGTCTTTCAAAATCAGAGAAAAATTATTCAGTTTTTAAAATGGAATTTTTAGCACTTAAATGGGCAGTAACAGAGAAATTCAGTGATTATTTGATAGCAAACAAGTTTTCTGTTTATACAGACAATAATCCGTTGACACATGTATTGACAAGTGCAAGACTGGACGCGACAGGTCAGCGATGGATAGCAGCACTTAGTGATTACAATTTTAACATCATATATAGACCAGGCAAGAACAACATAGATGCAGATGTACTATCGAGATATCCAGGATACCAATCAAAAGACAACGTTATTGACAGCAAATCCATCAAAGCCATTTGTAATACCATATTTGTTTCACCTTTTATTGAAGTTTTACCATGTTCAACATTGAACATTTTAGATGTTATTGAAACTCCGGGTCAGACTATGGCACAGATTGAGATGCGGGAATTGAGGAAAGCGCAAAGAGATGACCCCATCACAGGTATTTGGCTGAGAGCAGTCATAGACAAGACATTTCCGAGAAAACAACTTATTGCAAACAACAGACAACATCAGACTATGTCCAGACACTTCCAACAATTCAAAGTAGTTAGAGGTTTATTGTATAGAGAAACAGAAGAAAATGGTGACACTATTAAACAATTAGTTCTACCAACTATTTACAGGAAACAAGTTCTAACAGGTCTACACAATGACATGGGACATCCAAGCAAGGACAGAACTTCATCTCTAGTCCGAGAAAGATTTTATTGGCCTGGATACACCGCAGAAGTAGGTAATTGGGTAGACAATTGTGCAAAAACAACAAAAAAATCCCCAGCTCCTTTGATAAACATCAAGTCATCATATCCTCTGGAGCTAGTTAGCACAGATTTTCTCAAAGTTGATGAATGTACAGGCGGGATCAGCAATGTATTGGTATTTACGGATCATTTTACCAAATTGGCTGTAGCTATCCCGACAAAAAACCAAACTGCAAAAACAACAGCTGAAGTATTATTGAATCATTTTATCCACCAGTATGGAATTCCTTATAAACTTCTATCTGATCAAGGACCAAATTTTGAGTCTGAAATTATCAAGGAACTTTGTTGTTTAATGGGAATAGACAAGATAAGAACAACTGCATATCACCCACAATGTAATGGAATTTCAGAAAGATTCAACAAATGTTTACTGAATATGCTGAGAACATTGGATTTAGACAAAAAGGACAATTGGAAAAAATACATTGCTTCATTAGTATTTTCATACAACTCTACAAAGCATGAGTCAACTGGATTCTCACCATTTGAACTTATGTTTGGGCGAAAGCCAAGATTGCCAATAGATGTTGTTTTTCAGACCGACATAGATGATGACAGGATCACGACGGATTATGTAAAAGAACTTTACAAAAGAATACAGACATCCCAAGAAATTGCCAACAAGTCACTTGAAAAGGCCAGAAATAAACAGAAACACAACTATGACAGGAAGGCCAAGACATCAGATATCAACATAGGAGACAAGGTATTAGTCAAAATTCTAGCTTTTACTAGACCGCATAAGATTGCAGACAAGTTTGAGGGGAGTGTGTATGAAGTTGTGGAAAAGCCAAACAAAGATATCCAAGTGTTTGTAGTAAAGGGTGAAGATGGCAGAACAAAAATACTGCTTAGAAACCATCTGTTGCTAGTGAAAGATTATGAGAAAAGTGAAGATAAAAGTGAAAGGCCAATTCCAAAGCCCCGTAGGCGAATGAAGGACACGGTTGTTTCACAGGATAAGAGAGAAGATGCAGCTGCAAGTATAGAGGACAGTGGTACCACAGAAGTAAGAAAGAAAGATGAAGAACGCAACATTAATCATGATGAGTCAAGTGAGTCTTACTCAGAATTTGAATGTTTAGTTGTACGTTCTAAGGAGAAAAAATTGACTGGTCAGAAAAGTGAAGACGATAGTCAGGATGAGACACATTCTGAAGATAAAGAAGTAGTTGTTATAGAACAAGATGTTCATTCACACAAGTCGCCCCCAAAGGCTAGACCAAGACAAAGTGCTAGTGATACCACAACAGTAGAAGAACCAAGGCGTTCTAAGAAAGCGAAGAAGAAACCAGAATGGTATGACGCTTATTATGTTGGTCAGCAACAAAATATCACTAGATTGTTAGACCTTCAGCTGGAAAACAACAATGTGATTGCTGATTTACTCAGAAGTGCGGTTACTTAAATACATTATGATAATATTAGAGAGCTATGCTAGTATTGGTTTTAGCATTATATTTTACTGATTTTTTGTACTGTATATTATTGACATTAGCTTATGATAGTCAATTTGGATATATGGTTTTTGTCAATGTGTGTTAATTATTTTATTGCAGTGATTCATTACTAGTGTTGTGTGAATAATGCTAGTTTCTGTTTTTTTCAGATGACAGGAGTATTTTGTGAAGGAATAATTTATTTCAAAAATTCATTAAATTATTTTTTTGCAAAAGGGGGAGGAACGCACACATTTTTTGTTTTAATTTATTTTTCTTTGTTCTTCAGGTATCAGATACATGTTTGATATTGTGTTTCAGGTTGATATTTGAACTTGATTATAATTTTGTTTGACTTTTAATCTCTTGTGTGATATAAGTTTTCAGACAAGTCGAGACGACTTTTCCGAAGAGGGGGAGAATGTGACAGGGTGATATTTTATAGTATAATGTAACCTTGTTTAGTTTTACTTTGGGTTCATTAGAAGAACAGCTGTTTTCCGGTTTCATGTTAGAAAGTACAGATTATTATTTACAGTAGTCGAAAGTATCGAGCTATATCAGCTCTTTAGAAGCTTTTGCATTATAAATCAATATTGAAATAGATTGCTAAGACATCTATCTGGATGTAGAGATATGTAAGTAGGATGTAGCGTTTGTGTGTTGTTGTATTTCTGTCTTTATTCGTGATGAATAATTTGGGTTTCGTCTTTGACATTTTTGCGGGCTGTTTGAATATCGTTTTAACATTATCATTAACATTTCATTCTTGACAGTTTCACATCATCTCTATTGTCACTTTAACAAATGCATGGTTCTTTACAGCTACAGTTTAACATTTCACAGAGGTCACGGAGAGAGGTGTAGCGAGTGTGTTGGAAGGTGAAGTCTAGAGTACCAAATACTTTGTAAGTATTGTATTAGTATTGTTTATTGTTTTGTTTATTCTATTATTTAGAATATAGGCAATGCAGTCACTCACCCTGGGTATATTCATTATTTAAGAATATATTTCACTCCATGATAGTTTTAACGTTGTCGTCATTGTTTACAATACATCATGTAAGATAATATTTGATTCGATAATGTATATCATATTCTGAGACATTGTTATTTGTTAATTGCAGGACGTTTCATCTTTCATCGTCCTTCACCATTGTACAGCTATATTCGAGTTGATAATTGTGTGTGCAATTATGCATGAATAAACATATCGAACTTACCAACTTTTGTCTACACCCAATCATTATTTAAAATGAAGTAGGCGCAAAGTTACATCAAAGTAATGTCCGTCCCTTAAAACCATTACCCATGGCGTATGTCGTTGTAATGTTCATATCAGAATAAAGCCAGCATTTTTTATAAATTCATTTACAGGATCTTTTTTAGAATTTGGGTCGGGGTGACGATAAAAAAATAAAAATAAAGTCTCCTTCAGCAATAACTAAAACTGTGACTTCAAGTAACATGAAACAGTTATTCTATTGAAGTACTGTTAACGGATGTCAGTTCACACAACCAAGAATATAAATATTATGCTGAGCCTGACAAGTCACTGTCATTTTCTCTTCCTAAATTCGCTTCCAAATTTTGCCGTCGCCATCTTTGCAACAATGACCGCGGGAAAATGAGGTAAACTAACTTTTGGGGGTGCGAAGCATTTATATCTAATCAAGCGATTTTTTACACTGATTCAACAATTACAAATAATGGGAACTTTCTGAATATATAGGAAAATAATAAAATTTAATGTTCATTTTAGACAATGTTTAAAACTCATTCGAATATGATTTTTGAAATGACCACAAAAATACCCCCCCCCCCTTTCATAATATATGAAATAGACAGGTGCCCTGTGCTTTAGAATTTTTACCGAGTCTTGAGGAGTACTTAGTTGCCGTTACTGACTATTCATCGATTAGTATTTTTTGGACACAACAATTTATCAGAATCGGCGGAAAACACAAAAACATCATTTCGGTGATGACTTTTTCCAACTTTTTACGTTTTACAGAAGGCGTGTTTTTAAATCAATTGACATAAAATGCTCACCTAACCATAACTATACTGTATGTCAATGTATTGTCCCATCCCTGAATAAACTTTCCCTATGTTGCAATTTTTTGTAAGTTACATGCCCCAATTAATATTACTTGGGAGTATGTCAATGTAGTGTCCGTCCTTAAATATCAATCCACATGGCGTTTTTCTTTGCAATGTTAATGTCAGAATAACTATCACTATAGTGTATACCAATGAAATGTCTATCCCTAAATAACTGTCCCCATGGCGTGTGTCTATGTAAAGTACATGTTAAATTTTTTTATAGCTATAGTGAATGTCAATGTAATATTCGTCCCTGAATAACTGTCCTGATGGGGTTTGTATTGTACATGTCCTCATAACTATAACTTTAGTGTATGTCAATGTTATGTCCGTCTCTGAAAGACTGTCCTCATAGTGTGTCTTAATGCATGTCAGAATAACTTATAATACCTTACTTTTGTCTACAATGGTAAAATCCCACTACCGGAAAACGAGATATTTTGACTATCAGAAACATTTTTTTGCGACGTGACCAAGCGAAAATTCACAGTCAGGTCATGTGACCTCAGTGATATTTTGAATGCCATATAAGGGCAAATAACTGTTTCAATAGTTTACTAAATCATTGCGTGATTGTCTCCCTTATTCACATACAGCAGTGACGTCACTATTCAATGTGTACAGAAAATCTCAGACGATAGAAACTGTCATCAAGTATACAGTGAACTTTTGTTTTAAATATAATTATTTTTATATGTTATATTTTGTTCACTTTGTTAAACTTGTTTAATTAAATGAATTAAAATATTTTTTTATGTACTTTATTGTGTTGGTAAAATCTATCGCCTCGGGTGACATTCTGCTCTCGGGTTGACAATATCACTGTCACACATGCTGCCATTTGATATTTATAAATATAATATTGTATACACCACTTCATACCCTGAATAACTGTCCGCATGGATAGTGTCTTCGCAAAGTTCATGTCAGACTATTTATTACTATAGTGTATGTCAATGTAATGTTCGTCCCTAAATAAATGTTCCCCTATCCCAATGGCTTATGTCTTTGCAAAGTTCATGTCAGAATCATGTTTAATCAAGTATATGTCATTTTAATGTCCGTCGCTAAAGAACTGTCCCCGTGGCGTGTGTCATCAATGTACATGTCAGAATAGCTATTACAATAGTGTTTGTCAATGTTATATTCGTCCCTGAATAACTGTCCCCGTGGTGTGTGTCATCAAAGTACATGTCAGGATAACAATTACTATAGCGTATGTCAATGTTATATCCGTCCCTGAATAACTGTCCACATGCGGTGTGTCTTTGCATTGTACTTGTCAGAATAACACTTTCTATAGTATATATCATTGTTATATCCGTCCCTAAATAAATGTCTCCATTATCTGATTTAAGTTGAATGTTAAATTGAGGCCTTGTAAGCAGAATTCAGTATTCAGGGTTTTTTAATCGGGTTTCAAACGGGGCATATACGCAGTATGCAACATTTTAAGTGTTTGCATTCGGTTAACGGCTTGAAATGAAAGAATTCGATTATCCAAGAGGAAGGGCGTTTTTTCTTTCATGCTTTTCGATGAAATTTGGGGTTTTATCAGTGAAATAACAACAGCGAAAATATCAACTTTCAGAACTACTTTTAAAATCGTTTCTAGTTACTCCCCCTTGGTCAAAACATAACACTTCAATTTAAACCAGAAAAGGTTGGCATACAAAGTTTAAAATTTAAAATAATGTTTTATAAATTTGAACAAAAACATATTTGGAAATTAACAACTTACCGTTTATTACCGGTTATCCCGTTTTTCAAACGTTTTCTTGATCTCGAAGCTGAACGTTCGAACATTTGCTTTCATACCAAACAAATTACAGACGAAATCAACTGTTCGAACAAAAATAGAATTTTATATCATCGTTCAAATGCATTTTGAACTGTTTATCGTTGTAATACGTAAAACGAGCATCCCGGAAAATTCACACAACAATTTACAGATAATCTGATATTATTTACCCCACCCACGCCTCAAAAATTGTCAACAAACTAGCATGGCATTCGCTCTTTACTTGGAAAACAAACCTGGTTTCAAGAGAAAAAGACTGGCCTCCGAAAATAAGATGGCTGAATATCCATGTATGATGAAACACAGTCTAAAACTAAGAACAATGTTTAAAATCCGAAGATAATCCGCATTTGTTTTGCTAACACATTTGACCTTTCAAATATTCATTCATTAAATGGCGGCGTTGATATTTGGTTATGTATTCATGCCCCGCTTAAAATAAAAGTGTTTTCGTTATTTTTGGAACATAAGTATGTACACTTATAAAACTTCATTGGTTATTGTTCATAAAAGCTTTGCACTAAAAAACGAGCAAATAATAAAGTATAAGAAAGAATAGCAGAGTTCTTTTTCTCAACGAACCAGAAATAGAAAAGTTGACAGCTATAATTGTGCGTGAGGGGCGCCCCACGGGTAGCGGCGTAAATAGCACAAAGGGGGTATTTAAGAAATAAATTAAAAATAATAAACTCCGAAAATAAGCATAACAGAAACAGACAAAATTGTTTATTTCAGTGTAAGATCGTAATTAATTTCACTCGTGATCATAGAAAAAACCATATATATGTTTTTCTATGACACTCGTGAAATAAAATACGATCTTACACTGAAATAAACAAATATCCTCTATACCCTTTATATCAATCGGCACATGGCATTTTGAAAACTCGTATGAGCCATTCAGGTCAGAGAAACGATAACTATTAAACCTGATTAGCATCTAGTAATTGCTTGTTTCTAGGAAAAAATAATTATAAGTATATAGAGTTAATGAGTTCAATAAAACAAATATTAAGAATGCTTCGTTTTATGTTCTATTTACTTTGTATCTCACAAATTGCATTCATACCGGTTCTGTTTTAAGTTATGCGTACTTTAGTAACGTTTATTAACAAGTTTTAAATTACTTCTAAATGGCTGTACGTTTTGTTCATATTACCTTATTAAACCGGTTGACATTTGTAACAATACAATCCTACGTTCGTCTACGGAAAGTAACTCATTTGTTTCTAAATATAAGATAAATATCGAATTTTATTCCAGAAGGCATAATATGATTAAGAGATGTTGTACCATTGCCAAGAAAATGGCGTGAAATACGTTTTATTGGTCAATTAGAAAACATGGAATAACCAAGTAAACGTATCACCATCTCAAATAGTCATTAAGAATTACCAACTATAAGCAAGCGTACGATATCTTCGCAAACCGCCCTTGCACAGGAGGCGCCCGATTACACTTTTCAAATGAGAATAAGACCATCAACGCGCACGATACACTGTTGTCAGTAGAAACATAAATTAAACTTATATGGCCTTTTAGCGGATTAAACTGAAGTGAGTAAGAAGTTTCTATATTGTGCTCGCAGTCCCCATTATTGTATATTAGTATATTTGCTTAAATGATAAAACGATATGGTATTGCTAAATAAAAGCTTGGCGAAAAAGCCAATTTGAATGTTATTCAATTGTATAAGTCGATTTGATAAAGACCATTTTCTGTATCTGTTTTGTTTTTATTGAGTAAACGCGTCTATGATTTAACAAACTCATTTCTATTATACTTCGATATTGTTTGTTTTGTAACATATTTGGCAAAGGAACGTAACTGATAAGCTGTATAATATCTAATACTTCCTGATACACACTATGAATCATGATCGGCTTCGGTATTTCATCTTATAAGTATGATAACAATTATTGTAGATAAAATTGTTAAGTAAATAACTTCAAACATACTTGATAATATTGAAAAAATATATTTTACAAAGTAGGGTTAAAACAAACCGTGGTTATTATTTATACATATTAAAATTAGCATTATGCATAAGAACAAATATTTCGTATCGTTTAATCTCAATTAAGTATATAACCAAAGGTGAACTCAGTCGGGAGGCTCAGTATCGAATAATGCCAAATGTTTGATGTCTCCATACTGCGTACTAAACTTCTTAAACCCGAGAATGCAATAATGCCTCTGCATACCGCACACCCAAAACGAAGATGTTTGCCTCAGAATACCTGAAGAAAAAACACACAATGAAATGGATTTTAGCTGTACACAAGCGCTATACAAATTTAAAGAGTAGAACAGCCTTGTCAATGATTAAGAAACCCTTTTATAATTATTTTTTTCGAAATGTTTGGTCTAATCGCATTTATTATATGATAACATCAGTAAAAGCAAAATGCAAAACCTTTTATAAGTAAAATGACCTTGTTTTTTATCTGATCGCACTGATTGAAAAGGCACAGGCAGTATTTATTTTGGAAAAAACCCCACTGATTTATAAGTATTAAAGTGGTATGTTTGTTGATCGTATGTTGATCAATTCAATTCATAGTGAGATTCTTTTTTATAAAATGTTCTCTGTGTTATTAACATTTTCCGTCTTCTGTCATGTCAAAATCATAACAATTTTATCATGGTAAGCTGAAATAATGAAAATCTCTAATTACTAGTCTAAAAGCTGCACTCTCACAGATTGAACGTTTTGACAACTTTTTTATTTTGTGCCTTAGAACGAGCCAATTTTTGCGAAAATGCATGGAAACCAGTTATATAAGTCTGCTGACAAAATATTAGGTCGCAGATTTTTATATTCAAGTTCCAAAAATTGTTTTATGCATTTTTCTTAAACCGTTGGTAACGGTTTAAGCCATAAAACATTAATTTTCGAACGGAAATATGAAAATCTGCGATCTGATCTTTTGTCAGCCGTCTTTAATCATTGGTTTGCAGATATTAACGCAAAAATTTGCTCTTTCCAAGACAAAAAAAATTAAAAAAAAGTTGTAAAACGGTTAATCTGTGAGACTGTAGCTTTAAAATGTTTTTTGAGATATTAAGTAAGATAAGTCTGGCATGAATACAATAGTTATTCTTTCTGGTCTAAATAACTGCACGTGACTGTTAGGAATGCTGTCTCTACATTGTATCCAAGTTTAAATTGTTTTAACAATGAAACTTTATAGTGAAGCACTGGATTTGGTTGCCATTTATTTAACATTGAGATATATTTAATACAATCAAAACCTTTCAATTGCAGCTGAGAACGTTTTTTTTGCAATTGAAAAGCATTTCTTTACATGATTGTATGATATATTTGGTTAGAAATATGCATTATTATATATTTATTTGACGGCCCTTTAGCTTGCCACTGGTTTGCCTTCAATTTTATTTTGACGCATTTTTTCTGGCAAAATCCGTAGAAAGAATGATTAACTTGCCTTAGCTTTATTTACAAGTTGTAATAAAGATAAAATGACAACGGAAAAATGTAATGTCTTCTCATATAGGGGCGCTCTACATTTATCATTGAACAACCGGGTAGTTTAAGTCAAACTCAAGTGTTATCAGCTATTTTTCCTTGTTTAGAGATTTCGCTTACGTTTGGTCAACTGATAAAACACTTACATTAAGTGTACTTCCTTGTTAAGCCTGGGTCTCATGGAAAGGAATACAAACATTTTAATAGTGAATGGATATGGCAAAACGTCTGGTAAGAACTACTAAATGCAACTAACACTGCGTCATTTTACTCTTTAATTCCATTCCATTTTGGGTAATGTCTAATTCAATACTTTCATTCCGCTTTGAAAAATCCGTTATGGGTTGTATTTCTCAATTCGAATCTCGCACGTAATGACAATATTCGAATTTAATGAAATTTAACATCGGATATCTACTTAAAACTGTCTTTAATTGTGTTTTTATGCATTTGTTGATATAATCACAATATAACATTATATATGAGTAACAGAATTTTATTGAATACATATATTATTTGCAAGTTAAAGTTTTATAAAACCCTTAAATTAAAGCGTGACATTGCAAAAGGCATATGAAAAATGTGCATGCTCTGAAATATTGACAATATACAATTTCAGTGTGTGTATACCAAGTGATCAATTACGTCATAAATGCTACGTTGAAATACAACTTTGGCTTGAAAACTTTTCTTTTACAACACCATATTAAATGAAACAAAGGGCAATCTATGCCTTTTTAGGATGTATTTTTTTATAAATTACATTTGTTAGTGACATATAAGGATAATGGAAGTTTGCTAAGACCATGAGGTTCCTCGTTTATTTGAGTTTATCAAGGTCTGCCCGCGCCCATTGGCTGCATTATGGCTTGACCCCGCCGTGACGTCGACTTTAATTGTGTTTAAATGCCATTAGTGACATGAGATAGAAGTGACTGCAATTTGCAGTCAAATCCAGACATTGGAAGGCTTGAAGAAACAGAGTGAGATACAAGAGATCCGGGTGCGATACCCTAGCTCTTTGCGAAGAGACCTCTTGGTTCTTTAACGAGCTCAGTGTAAAGCACCGATACACGGGATATAACTTTACTGGGTTGAACCAGTACTGAGTACACCACTTTTCCAAGCATTACCCTTTAAATGCCGAGCGCCAGGCAAGGGAGCTACTTGAACCGGCTTTAAACGTCTTTCGGTATGACGCGGCCCGGGATCGAACCCACGACCTTCCGCTCCGTAGGCGGACGCGTTAACCACAAGGCCACGGAGACGGTAATGAGGTTCCTCACTGGTTTGATTATATATTATTTTTACACGGCTAGAAGCATTCGTCGTACTAAAACTAATCGCTATCCGATCAAGTGAAATATTGGTACATCCTGTTCTTACCAGCAAATGAAAAGCCACCTCACCATTATGTCAGAAAGATTCCCCCGTAATAACTTTTCAATCTATTTTTTTTGGAATAAACTTAATCAGTTAAGTTGTGTTTGAAATAAGCGTATGCTGTTTAATCCAATAGTGCAAAAGAAAACAAACCGAAATTATTTACATCCAACATTAAATGAATATATGTAACGTTAAAGTTTTGTTTAACCTGTGAACAAATATTCTTCAAGCACTGTCGTCAAACATACAATGTACGTTAATATTTCTCATACAACCACATACTTATATGCATATCATTGCCATTTGCTAAGAATATCGGAGATTGAATACATGTGTACTTCTGTTTTTGCTTTCGTTTCCTGAGAGTTATCGTGTGTCTTAAAATTCCCTCCATTGGTTTAATACTAATGACATTTTTATCAGGATTATCTGGCGTCAATGTTAGTTGCCCAATGCTGTAATTTGAAATGTTAGATTTTGTGCATCTAATTATTCATGTTCAACTAAAGCAATAGCACAATTTAGTTTATTTCAAGAAGATGTGGCTTGACGTTGAGTTTCTAAATCCCTCTACGGTTTATATATATAAAAGAATAATAAAAGGCCCGTGCCGACCGGTACGAAATTTGTACATGTGCGTGGCGGGGGTATCATTTCCATCAGCAATAAACAATCAATAAGGAAATGCCAGACGTACATTACAAACAATACGTACTTATGCATAAAATTATACGTTCTTAACGGTTCTGTTTTTGATCTGAAACTATATTTCTGTGCCCCTTGTGATTTGACCGTTTGGGATTTTTTGGACGTTTTATTTATTGATTTATTAACGGGAAGCGTTTTCACTGTCACGCGCAATTGCGCAGAGAAAATCAGAACGTAACGAAGGTCGAAAACATCTCAAACGAACTAATTGTATGAATTAAATAATTAATATATACATAGACAATTTGTTTTATAGGTTTGTGTAACAATTATTGGGTTTCTTGTTCTTCGATGTTATGGATTTTTCATCATTCGTACTCTATCTGCTTGGAACTATTTCTTCTGTAAATCTTTACGTGCTGACATTTACTATTTTATTCTCAGCAAATTAATGTAACATTGCGTTTTGTTATCACAGCTTAACAGTCTGCAGTAATTGGAAGCGAAAGTTGAGTCGAGAGAGGTAACGGTTAAATGTAACCTTTGTGAATTTTTCATTACGAACACGCTTCCCCACTGTGTGTATACCACGTGATAAATTGCGTCATAAATGCTGTGTCGGAAGGCAATATTTTGATTTGAAAAAAAGACTTTAAACAAAGATTTCTTCACTTTTTATTTACCATTTTAAATGAAACATAGAGCGCAGTCTACGCCGCTTACGGGGCCCTGCCTTCGGTCTTTTACCAGAGTTTGATTGAGAGTTTAGTTTCTTAAAACACTTCGACAAACCTTTTCACAATACGGCCGTCTGACGGAGCACTTTCACAACATTATTTTGGAAACAGGTTTGTCGAAGTGTTTGATAAAACTAATGGCCTGATCAAATTTCGGAAATAAAACAAATGTGGGGCTCTTAAAGCTTGTTAGACTGCCCTTTGTTTCATTTAGTTTGGAGTTGTAAAAGAAAAGTTATCTGTGATTAATGTCTTCATTTTAAGCAAAATGTTGCCTTCCGACGTAGCATATATGACATAATTTATCAGGTGGTATAGACACACTGTTCCCTATAATAAAATAATAAATAAAACGTTCAAATCCCGAACACTCAAATCACAACGGGGCATTTTTCACACATCTACAATAAAGTAAGAAGCAAACCCGCTTTTATCATAAACAAGCATTATTACTTCTGCAAAGGAGTTTACACTATGACGTTCAAACCAATTATTTTCCTGAAAAAAGATTTATCGAAATAGGAGTCATAATAAAATGACACTTGAATTATTCGCCTCTGCAATGTACATTATAGTTGTTACATTCAGAATATGCTTCAATATACTGAATGCTAAATAAACTCTCTGTTGTGCCTTTCGACACACATCTTTAAGTTATTGGATTTGAAATCAGGTCCATATTTGGAAAGCGTTTGACATTTTAACACGGACTGATACATATTTGTTTCTCACGAAATGTATACAAATAAACCTTTTGATATAAACATATTTTATTCAACATGTAAATACAATTTAAGTATGTACATATAATATATTGAATCGGATTGAAACGAAAGCATAGCTTATAAAGATTCTCTCCGTGGGATCTTTCTAGTATAAGGGAAGTCAAAAGGCTTACTGTATATTATTTCAGACTTGAAATTGTCGAAAATGCACGTGTACATAAATAATTACTGTCAAATGGGTAATACATGCCTATGTTTCCATAAAAGTGAATATAGCAGATGGGCTTGATATTTAATATCAATTTCGCCATTCATCATATCACATCTCGAGTTTTGTCGAAATGAAGTCGTTAACATAAACCTACAAGTCAGGCACTCATATACTTAAAAGATAAAACGAAACAAATATAGTGATATCTATGCATATCATATACATATATAAGCAAATATATTTTTGGACAAACTTTATAAATTGCAGATTTATCGTTTCAGTGGGTTTCCGTTCCTTTACTTGGCGTGTTGCTGTTGCTAATACCAGCTGATTCCTTTGATAAGGGTAAGAGCATGCTCTAAAAGATGATAATACATATGTACGATTGTCATCTTCCATTTTTATGCAATTTTTTCTTAAAGCGGATATATCAATTTACAGTCTTAATATGATATATGAATAAATTATCAAGAGCCTCACATTTAAATGAAAAGGGCATCAATATTAAGCATAAGGAACAAACAAAATCAATTTAGATATCCTGATATCAATATAATATAATATACTAACAACCAATAGGAAACATTATTTTCAGAAATCAATGTCGCTTTGCACAAACCAGTCTTGCAGTACACCGCGAGTCCTGGCGAAGGCGGTATTTGGCCCGAGAGTAATGCAGTTAACGGTGACAAAACATGTAATGTTGTGGACAACGCTCATTTCACCCTTTCCGGGTACGGCGATCCCCCATGGTGGCAGGTGGATCTTGGAGCAGTTTACAACATAAGCAGGATCAAAGTCTACGGACGAATGGACAATGTTACAAGTAATATAAACAAAACTTATATAGTGCATACTTAAGGCACATACGTATCAAGGTCAATATAATTCACTTCTAAAATAAATAATTGATACTCAGTGACTATACAATGTAATAATACCTACTTTTGAATACAATGGACATAAAGTTGGAGCTTTTCAGGTAAATATTTGGTTTTGGAAACAAACTTGCATCATTTTGTTTTTAATTCTGAACGGTTTAAAAAGTAATTCATTGCATTAACATTGTCAAGTTTTGGTAAATCCGGAGTCTCAAAAGCTTCTATAGAGTAATATTACACCTGTTAATTTTATCTACGATTATGTCTTCTACTTCCCACACATATGCTAGGAAAACTCTTGTTCTTTAAGATGTGTTTATGTCGATCCTAATATTTTTACAGTTTATAACCCCTCTTGCTGTTCTATCTGAGTTGAGTAAAAATAGTCCATCGGCAAGTGTTATCTCATTGTTTATCACCTGCTAAAGGAAGTTATGCTGTTGATGGTGATGTAATGTGACAACCTTTTTCGCTTATTTGTTCAATTTTAGAGATTTTATCATATAGGCTATTTTATTGTCTATACGAAGGATACGTCATTTGATATGATCTGATATTTATTAGAAGAAGGTCATATTGACCGCCGCGCAGCATATTAATTTACTGTCAATGAATATTTATAGGTTATTTAACATTGTTCTTTAGAATACGGATATATATTTGGACGAGTACACAGCTTGGAAAGTCATATTGGACGAGCCGCTAGAATATCCTTTGTATTCTATACCTATAAATATTATCCCAAATATATTCTGTATTGTACAGAAAGTGTTATATAATAGTAATAATAAAAATCTTAATAATAACAATGTTTACAGGCATAATTCTTAGTCCTAGCTTAACCTTAACGAGAAACTCATAAGTCTCAGCCGGAGCAACAGTGAAAACTTATTGTCAAAGGTATAATACAGCTCTACATAGTTGTCTTTAGTCTTTTAATGTTTGTTATTCATACAAGGAGGTCATAAAACAAAGAAATAGCAATATTTAAAAACACAGGATAGACGGAGATGATAAAATGATGTGTGCAATATGTTCTATCGGAACAAAGCCCCACAAATAACACAACAGAAGCCATTTGCATTAAACTGAAAATATCCACAGGTTATCTTGAGGCCGGTATACACATTGAAATGTGCGATTGGTTAAACGTAATGTTTGAATAACGAATTAATACACGTTAAGGCTCACTTTGACCAAACCAAACAAACTTTTTAACCAGGTTCATACAATTGACTACAGAAGTTTGCCGATTGACAGTAACTCTGCATACATTTATATGTTAAATGACACCCAACAGACTGACAAATAATATAAAGGTGCATATTTATCATATCCAGCAAGCCTGTGAATGCGGTCCGATTGCAACAACTGATCTTTACTTCATAATACAATTGAAACTACAAGGAGAAGCCTATAACCAAAACATTAAAATTATATCATAATGGCACAAGGTGCAAGCCTAACAGACAGTAAATGGGAGACACATGACGTACACAATTGACGAAAAGGCAGAATAATATATTTATTAATAAAGGTTGAGGCTTTCAGAATGCGTTATATGTACGTTAAGTTTGTATATACTTGCTAAACCACACACGATTATAACACATCAGACATTACGAAGGCAAGTTTACTTAGAAATGACCAAACAACATGTTCCATTTGAATCCAAACTGCGCGATAAAATATAACCGTATAATGCAAATTGTTATCACACGAAAGGGGGATGTTAAGTTATTTTTCAACTTCCTTTATATATCATTTAAACGTTCTGTAATTATAATAGTCTAGACTAGTGTGCACACATGCATGTATAATAGTCTATATACAGCACTTTAACCCAAACCTATTTTTACTTAATGAACCTAATTTGAATATGTGTCAAATGGCATTCAGTGTGATTATGGTTTTGTAAAGTATGTTTAAAAACACAACGTATTTGTAAACAGATGCAAACGTTTGAGTTCTGAGTATTAAATCACAACGTTAAATTCACATTATTTAAATGGTCTAAAGGGTAGATAAGCGCATTGTAGTGCTTGAACAGCGTATCAAAGTAAATGTGTATTTCTTAGAAAGATGAACATCAATATTTAACTTTTGTTTTCCAATACTTATGTGAAAACTACAGAAACAAGCTCAGTAGCCAAAAGTTTAATTATAAACCCCGAATAATGGCACTGGGTAAACGACAAAGTTCCAAGTTTAAAAAAGACATGGGCGTTCTTTATACACTATACATTTTCTTTAAAATCATGTTTGTTGAAAAAGTTGCATAGGTGAATTATTGAAAAAAGAAAACAAAACAAACTCGAGAAAAACTCAAAATGTACAAATACAATAGTCGAGACAAATATTAGCTGTCAAAAAAGGCAGAATTTTGTTAAGAGCATCGGAATATTTTATTAAAAAGCATCAATTGACCCAAAAATCTTAACTTAACAAAAAGAGAAGTTTTTTTTGAAAATGTTCATTTATGTAGCCAATAAAAATATATGAAAATACGAGTCACTCAGAATCGTATGAGTTAAAGTTGTTCAGGCATAACAGGAGGAAGCGCTGCAATTTGATTTTAACAAAAGGAATAATTATATGCGTTGGAAATATGAAATGCATTTGATAATTGTGTATGGAGACAATGTTTTTGTCGTTCTTAACAAGACGATTCAAGGATCGACATGAAACGCTTACACTTCAAAGTAAAAAAAAATAAAGGTAGTTTTAAGTTCATCAATCATGAAAAGATTATTATCATTATAATTATAACAATCGTAATGAATAACATTGTGTTATACGGTAGGATAATATTTTTTTAAGTAGCGGATGTTTTGTGGTCAATAACTTCTCTGTTGTGTCGGTATCTAACAGTGAAAAAATATCATCATTCCACTTTGTAAAAGTGATAGACTACACTAGAGGTTGTGATATATATCGATATTGTTTTTAATTTGTTTAAACTGTCACTTAACATTTCATTTAAGGGAAGGCACTAAAGTCATAGTCGTGCATTGGTCGAAAGGGGACAAAGACAAAAACTTATTTCATGAGTTTGATCAACCGATATTTGAGGTACATCCATACGATCCATAGCATCATCTTAGAAAAAAGTAAATATCAGAATATCAATATCAAAACGTAAAGTTTCAAGTAAAGAAGTACAGTGCGCAAGACATTTAACGCTACCTTATTTTTTAACTAAATTACCTCCTTTTCAACATATATTTGGTATTAGATATACTTACAAACACACTTGTTCAGAATGTTTTTTTATTGACTTTATCGTTTATACGTATCATTAATTAACTTTCAAAACAGAGAAGACTCATGTTTCAAATTGTATTTATTTTGTTTAAATATTACACATGGTATACCAAAATACAGACTATTGCCGGAGTCGAACTTGCATCCTTTAGGTTGTAAATAACCTAGAAAACCACTGAACTGTGATAGAGTTTACGCAGTTGGCACCCAAGTTGTATTGTATACATTTTAAATCTCTGTCCACATACATTTCACGGAAGGTGCCGATGATGTGCCAATCAAAAAAATAGCTAGTGCACTTAACATAGTGTTTTGTACCAGTGACAGTTTAAAGAAAGAAGATAAACACCATTAGAATTATTAATGACAAAATAAGAATGGAAACGTACATAAACAACTGAGATCTTCAATTTAAACACGGGGAAAATACTAATGAAGCTTTGTCATTATTGTTTTACTTAAAGTAACCAAGTGTACATAAATATTTATCAAATAGAAAATATCTAATCACATCTAATCACATTACTTCCGCAAACAAATTTAGAATAATTTAAACAAAAATCTCCAAAAATTTTCACCGTAATGATTCGTTATGCACAACGCATATTTTTATATTTTTATTTATATCAGCTTGGTTCAAAGTTAATGTCACAATAAAAGGTCATATGTCATTTGACTACATTTGGTGTCCGCTCTGAATAACGTGAACCCCTTAAAGGATTTCGAAATAACTCGCCCATACATACTGGACATAGGGGCAAGTGTTGTGTATACTTAAAGAATGGGAAATCGCCGTTGGATGATTACTTGTCCAAACCCTGCTATATTAAATCGATCGATATTCATTGTATATATATATATATATATATATATATATTGATATACAGGTGTTAACAAGTTGTATAAACAACAAACAATTTTACACGGTCTGCTTTTTAAAGATAAACACCTTGGAAAAGAGACAGCCATCAGAGGCTTGTGTGATTAATATGATTAAATATTTTATAAATTCACATACTTCATAAATGTGTGTACTTGCAAATACACGATTAATAGATAACTGGACAAACTTAAGTAGTTCGTTTCCAATTTCTCTGGTAAATGTGTGGAGGTAATAGCTCGGTGTAAATTGTCTATGAAATAAATTGCATCAGTTTTTCAATTGACTACAAAGTTATGCTCCTTTTATTTCTAATTTTTTTTTTCGTTCGCCCGTCATGTGCGCTCTAACCAAGCAACGCATCCAACTCCGCGGAAGTCTAGTTAAAGTTTAGATTCTTGTTGCTTACATTGAGAAAGTTGACTAACTTTTATTATTTCTTATCTAGAACAGATGTTGAGGATTCAAGAAAACCTAGCTAAAAGGCAACTGGAAGAAATGGGGGTTTCTCGATTTTATAAAAATGACAATGAATGAAAATGTACTCACATTATAATTAATAAACGGTATGCTTATTGCCTTTTTGACGTTCTGTTTTCGTCATTTGCAACGGCGTATGTTTATAAAATGATCACGTGTTAAGTGTCTTTGCAAGGTTACATATCAGACTGTTTCAATGGTAGTTTGTTAAATATATGTAAATGTTGACTTGTTACATTATACCCTGCGAAAACTAAATCGCTACAATATTCAAGAAAGTCTCATAGGCCTGTGCACCCCCAATATTTATGAATAATACCTAAATATCTTAAGTTACAACTCATAAATACTTGGGCGTCACACTCTCTAGCACCTGCTCTTGGCACGACCATATACAATGCGTCAAACAGAAGGCTTGGCAACTAATTCACTTCATGCGATCATACAAATACGTTCTTGGTCGTAAATCGCTGGAGGTTCAATATTTTACATTTTTGAGGCCTCTCTTGGTATTTGCCGATATTGTCTGGGATAATCTGACGCAAGCTGACGATGATGACCTAGAAAAAGTACAACATGAGGAGGCTATAATTATCTCCGGTGCAGCTCGACTAGTATATTTGACCAATCTTTGAAACTAGAATTGAACTACTTAAAGAAAGGCCACGTAAACATAAACTTTTTCTAATTTACAAGATGTTTTACTCTCTTGCACAAGAACATCTAACTTCACTGATTCAATCAAGAGTTGGCGATACTACTTCGAATAATATTCGAAATGCAGCTAACCTTCGGAACATTACATGCAAATCACAGTTGATGACGGGTTATTTTATGCCATCAACGATATCCGCATGGAGCGCACTCCCGGAAGTAATTCGTTCATCACAATCTGTGCCTTCTTTTAAAAACAAACTTTATAAGAACATAAAACAGTTAACGATTTCTACTACGAAGGTGATCGCAAATCTTGTGTCTATAATGCGAGGTTGCATATGCCCTGTAGCAATCTTAATTGACATCTCGTCTCAAAAATATTGTCAATTCGGTGAAATTGAGAATACCTATTCCTTCACCTGTTCATTATATAACCTCAAAAGAAATCATCTCATTGGTCAGTTAGCCACCGTTGGTCATTTGTCTCTTCAACTAATACTCTTTTGATCGACGGAAGCCTTATATCAGACGAACAAACTTACTATGACCACGTCCAGAACTACACACGTCATTCTTAACTTTTTTTATTACAAATTTCAACAAACCTTATCCCGATCCCGATCTGACCAGTCCCTGTAACAACTCCATACTTCCCCATCATTTCTTCCTCTATGCTTTCTGCCTTCTAATTCATTCATTACATATTAAAACAACTTGTGTTTACATACCAGTGTTTACACCAATCACTGCAATTATCGCACCAGCATAAGCAGTGTGGATGACTTACAGAAGCGAGACATAGCATAAGCCTCAAGGTTTTCTTCTCAATTATGTGTACACTATTGTTTTGTGCATACTTTCCATGTTCTCTTTCAATGCAGAACATATTTGGTCTTTGTAAATTTTGATTATGCTCTAATCTGTTGAATTGAACTAATTGTAAATTTTGTATCGAAATAAATATTATCTAAACAAAAAATAAATTCAAACTAAATGTATGTTTTGCATAAAAATTCGTCGGAAGAAATCAAAATATGGTCTATGCCATTTTTTACTGTGTACTTTTGGGAGTGATATTTTATGAAGTGGCCGTACTTACGAATTAAGAAGTATAGTTATTTTGCGGTAACCGTTGTATTGTATAGCTTTAGGATTATAATTTTGAATTAGGTAAACTTAGAATACATGCGGCGTTTAAACTTGTTCTCAATTATACAAAATGTAAATGAGACTAATTTTACGGATATAATTATAAAATCGTGTTAATACTTGTGTGTAAATTCGATGTTTATTTATTGGCCAAATGCATGCATATTCTGTTTTTGCAAAAACAATGAAAGTAAAACTGAATTATAACTCTATCATTCCAGATCAGTTGGAGGGATTCGAAATACGTGTATCAACATCAATTATCACAAATAACGAGGGGCCTTTACTACCGCTTTCAACAAAACCATATCCTGCCAATGGAGAATTTGATCTTTCCATGGCAATGTCGATTGAAGCACGCTTCTGCCGAATAAGCCTTCCAAAAGCAGCATCAGTACAACTAAAAACTTATCCAATTGTCCTATGTGAAGTTGAAATATTTCAACTTGTTCAAGGAAATGGTACGTTTCTTTTTACATTTTTATTGCTTTTATAAAATAAACAAATCTGTTTTGTTTTATTCATTTCTCTTCGAACGGTTATATTCTTAATTAACATTTTCCATTGCATTCTATATCTTTAATGCATTAATTTAAAAATACCTAAAGCTAATGCATTCGTCAAAAAGTGTTTTGGAGGTTTAAATTCATCAAGCACAGTACTGAAGCTGCTAAATGACGTTCACGCAGCTTCAACAAAACACATACAAATAACGAATATGAACACGAATATATGCAAGTTACAATACTTACTTGTGAAACATTGATGATAAAAGTCTACATTTATATGAATGTTTGTCTACATTGTATCTAGCTTTTATTTGCATATTGCGATACATTTCTCAAAGTTAACATAAAACAATACAACGCAATGATAGAGAAAACACGTGCATATGCAAAGCAAAAAAAGCAGCATACACTACTTGAGAATTCGTACAGAAGCTTATTCAAAAATGATGCATCATATTACTATTATTCAAGCTAAAGAAGTGCAATTATTATTGTTTACCATGTAAACTACTCAGTGTACATTGGAACGATTATGAGTATTTAAATTCTAACTTTAAAAGTATATATTTATCATTTATTTCTAAATGAGTTACAATTGACTCGCGCTGTGTATGAAAACACAAACGATGATATGTACTTCTTTTACTTTCCCTTCTTGTTTGTGTCTTTAGTTCTTTACATAATGAGTAGGCCTCCATATCATCCTTCCTAAATGGCGTTAAACTACCGTTGGTATACAGTTTTCTTATTATTTGTATTCCCGTCAGACAACAAGTTTCAGGCTCAAAATTAGGCCGTTGGTCTGACAAGGGTTTTGTTGGAATAACATACTGGTAGAAGGAGCGGTTCGAGAAAACCTCTACTGTAATATTTGCATTATGGTTTTTGTTAGAACAGCTATGACAAACTTTGATAATGGCTATGCCGGTTGGTTGCGTTGAATGGCTTTATCGAGCTAACACTGTTGCACAGGCATGAGTCATTTGTTTGAACCGGTCATTAAGTACTTGAAATTACTTTATCAGTTGTTTGTTTGTTTGCTGTTGTGTTTGTTTTACTTTATTCTTTATTGTTTTCATGTTCATGGTTGCTCTGACTAGACTTACGATTTTGAGTTAAATGATATTGAGTTGATTGATATTTGACATGTGTGTGTTCATGGCCATACAAACTAGTTTAAGACGCAAATAGACATTTGTAAAAGTTAACTTTTGTTTCAATGACCGTTACGAATTATTAAAAATATCATCGGTTGGTAAATCTATGTTGATGCGTGTGTGTAATGTTTATATCTATATTTATACTGATGTGGTGTTTAAACATTTGTGTCTCTAGTTTATTGTCGTTTAATCCTTTGTCTTATAACATATTTATTTTTGAATGTTCGACTACTAGGCTTCTCCATGTTGTATTGTATTACCGTTGTAACCAAGGCATTTCAAATATCCCTCAATACATTCATACTCTCTACTTATAATTTTAGAGGGTAGGATGATTTGATGTTTATCACAGAAGATGTAGATATTTTGGTTGAGTTTGCCCTAAAGTATTTTCCACATTGATCTGCCTTGTAACATACTACTGTTTTGTATCCCGGCGAGTAAAATCTACCTCGGGCTAGAGACGATGGTCTTCCCTTGCAAGGATGTCCAATATCATTGTAAAATACTTCAGTTCTTTAATTGTGGAAAAGAGAGATTATTTAAATGTGAATACATCGTTATACTTCGTTTTTGGGCTTGTCGCTATGGTTGTTTTTGGATAATGTAAGTCGTCTGTTTTTTTGACATTAATTATTTTTCGGGTTCCTCTTACTAATTATAGCTATTTGGCAGATTATAACGGTCATTTCTTATCTCTGTTGAATTCTAAGCACCAGTATTCCAATATGTGTCTTGGCCTAACATGGCGTCTCTTTTAAATCTAGAATGTATAATGTAATTTTTTTGAAATGCTATATGGTGAAACTTTGTTTTAATTTTCATTATTTGTGGAATGAAGATGGTATTACGTTTTGCCTTCGTGAGGATGTTTCTTTGATACATAGACTGACCATCCATTTTTGCATTCGTTTTGCCTTGTCTGTATATGTTTTTGAAATAATTGTAATCATGGACACAACATATCTTTCACATATCGTGTCCAGATTTGCACTAGCAAGGATATATGTTAAAGGGTTTTGTATGTGTGTTATGTATATGTTTTACTATGACAAATTTGCTTTTGTTTTTGCCAAATTTAGCGTTTCAAAATCCAACTTCAAGGCGGAATAATTTAATTCGAATTCTGAAAAAACCTTGTTTTGCCATATGCTGCAACGGTCCTGTGTACGACAGTTTTTGTGTAATTACTCTGAACATGTAAAACCACACTCACTTTTATTGTGTAAATTCATCTCTCAACTATGATTTTTAAACTGCAAAAAAGGTTTAATAAAGGTTCATCGCTGCTTTTTACAATGTCTATAGGGTCGAATTTGTTGTATCAATTGGTTTTCTACGCATGTGCGCTGTTCCAACACGGACCTTCGCTTTGGATGTTGTCTTTCTACTTATTGACTGTTGTACCTCTAAATTACAGCTGTCCACATCCACTTCTTAACGTAAGGTAGTAACCATTGTGCAGTTCTTGATCGTCTAGTTGCCACGCCTATTGTTGTATGCTTGTGGACGGCTCCTGATTTTCTCCACCTTTTTAAATCTTGCATTTATACTTTAAAGTACTGCCTTCAAGTCAGATTTTGATTCATTTTTCGCTTTTTATCCTCATTCCATGTGACAGCTTTAAATAAATTTCTATTTTATTTTGTTGGTTTCCCATTCAATTATGTCTCCTGTGTTCGTATCTTTGTTTTAAAGTCATTGTCATATGAATTTAATTCAAATTGAAATTGTGATGCAATTTTAGAAAAAGTATTCAATAGTTCATAAATATCTTGAGTTCAATTTGATTTCGTTGAATGGCACCAGGTTTCACTGCTTGAAAAAATAGTTCAACTCGATCGCATATTGATATATCTCATCATCTTATTGTTAACATCCACTATTTTGTTTTTGATATAAATAAGACCTTTTCAACATTGTCAACTGAACTCTGAAGCAGATAAGATATGTATTCAATGGTAGCTTTCTTTCCAAGTTTTCTACTTCTCCCGAAGTGAGCGTCAAATAGTACAACCCGTAATTACCCCCTCTCTGACGTATGTGCTTTACCAGAACAAATAGTTAACCTTGTACTCTATTGTCCAATCTCGCCATCGCGCAGAATGAGAAGAGGATATAGAGAGTATATTTCAAGTACATTAGCAATATGCCCTTGCGTACACCAGCAGTAAAACGTATTTATGATATTTCATAGTCAGTAGTCATACAATTATCAAGTTACATAATAAGAATTTTAGCATTTTAACCCATTTTAACTAAAAAGTGTTATACTATACATCAAAACAAAAAGCGTGAGGCGAGAATAACTATTTTGTCACTATTTATCCGTACTAGTTATAATATTTCTTTTAATCTATATATTTAAAAAAAATATACATAGATAGTTTTCTACTTTCGTTTATATGTTAAGAGGTGAATAGTTTTACAAACAATATAGCATTTGGTCATACATAGTAACTTTTACCAGTGTAGGTTTTTTATCCGTTCAGAGTTTACATTCATAAAAACAAATTTTCGAGAAAATTACACAAAAGACATTTTCTTTATGTATATGGAAGAGCTATTGGCTTATACCATCTACCTGCCTCTTTATGTGATCTGTGAACAGATATTCTTAATCTCGATAAAGCAATTCTAAATTTAGCAATATTAACATCGTTTAGGTAGTCTTTGATAGTTTGCCTATGGACCATTTTTGAGCCAATACCTAATAACATTTACAGAACGTTTACTGAACAATGTTGGTCTACCTTGCTCACCATAAACAAAGTTATTCCGAGTGTAAATTCTTACCACTAGTAATTCCTTATAAAATCATTTATGAACTCTTTTTATTTTTAGACTAACAAAAATGCCCCAGACTTCATAGCCGTAACTTAGGACAGGATATATAAGTTAGTCAGAATGATCTAATCTGTTTTTAACAGATAATAAAGAAAAATTAGACATGCACATCTTAAGTTTTTACGATAGCTTTCATAGCCTGACCAGAGAATGTAACAAACGTTTTAGTAAAAGAGCCTCCCGTTGTAAACCCAATCCCAAGATATGTATTTTTTTTTTAATTTCTTCTGAATCTACATGTACCTCTCTTCTTAAAAACAATCACCTTCGTCTTCTGTGAATTAACTTTCATCTACTACAAAAGTTTTCAAGTAATAATAAGCCTTCTTGTAAACCAGCTTCCGATAATACTTATATGTCATAAAATGATCTTCTATTTGCTTTAAATACATTGAAAATAAAACTAGTGGCAATTATTATCCTTGTCGCACACCTTGAAAACATGTAAAACTTTAACCTACAACGTTGTCATATTTCACTCTAGACTAAACATTCAAATACATTGAGCGAATAATGTCAAGCATTTTATGAGTTTATACCACATACTATCCCGAACTCATAATCAAACGCCTTTAAGAGTCCACGTATGCAGTATACAACTTCTTCTTGCTTTTCATAAAATAATAAATAAACTGAGTGCAGTGAAAATTATCGTCTGAAAACAAAATCTAAAATGGTGCAAATGTTCATGCGTCTCAATAATTCGTGGGTGGCTTATAGAAGAAAATAAAGATTTATCGAATCCCAATGAAATCCTACCTTAGAACGTATTGTATTAGGAGTCTACAATCAAGGCACCCGATAAATAAGCTTAAACAAACCCATCCGATATTTAAACAAAAGCAATTACGTATAACTTTACTCTAAGTAAGGGATTGCGTTGTGGTATGAAATTAAAAATACCTGGTAGGGCAAGTGCAGACAAAGTCATGGTAAATGCTCAGTTAGCCCAATTTTCCAATTGTTCAAATACTGATTTTAGCGTATTGTTTTTTTGCACACACTGTTAACAATGTATACATATATTTAAGGTTTTGAACTTTACGCGGTCATTATAATATAGGTTATTTCTCCGAAATATATGCATATTTATATAATTCTTAAACGAACTCATTGTTGGTTTATAAATGAGCATCATACCAAAACATTAATACACCATTTATCTGTAAAAATTACGTCTCACAAAATCTTCCAATTATCAAATGTAAGATCAGTTGAAAATCTACTTTTTCAGACATAATACCTCATATTCCTGGAGGCAATAACTTGGTAGAAATGGGTATAGCTTTTCAAAAAGATCATTACGTATATGGCGCTGAAAAGGCAATAAGCAATGGCAATGGCAAAACCGACCCAACAACATGTCATTGCTGCAGTATTACAACAGATCTCTGGTGGAGGATGAACTTTGGAAAACTATATCTAATTCAGGCCATTCAAATTACAGGGCGGTCTGACTTCGGTTAGTGACATTTACTTCATCAATGAACTAATATGAAGCAAAGTAATTGATATATGCCTCAATACTTACCACAGTAAACAGGGTTTATTAAATATATTATGTTTATGAAACAATATTTATATCCCAACCCATCACGAACGTTTGAAAATGTATGTTTGTTATGTTTACACATCACATTGGGTGCTTTATGCATACGTGTATTCTTATCAGTTATTCAATAATTCAACAATGCCACTCTTTTTCAGTAAATATTTGGCAAGGAACGTCATTTAATGTATCTACTGGAAATATAAGTTCTTCACTCAGATCGAAATACTTTGGGAACCCAAACCAAGGAAGTCATGAATATTTTATTTTGGTTTACCCTCCTGAGAGTATAATTGATTTGGAAATAAGGAAGACGAACGGAACCTCCATGACCATATGCGATGTCAAGGTGTTTGATAAAGGTAAAACTGTAATTTCAATAAATAGACTATTTGCATTTTGTTGCGATTGCCTGTGTCAAAACAACAAAAATCATACATTAAAATCCCTTTCTAAATTACAGACAGTCGATTTGTCCGTTACTGCAAACCAATTTACTGTCAATGATAAAACTTGCGGCCAAACAGTTTCCTCCTTTTGAAAATACATTATATGTACGAAGTTATCAGTGTTGCCGTAAAGTAAATCACCTATACATTATGTATTAGCAAATATCGAATTCAAAATTATAAAATTGTGTTTTCCGACAGAATAATACGGGTATTGAAAGCACTTTTAAAATATGGCTGTTCAAAATGGGTGGAGTCCTTCGGACTCCACCAACATTTTGAACTGTGCCATTGCATACCATACCCCAATAAAATGCAACATGTCGAATTTTAGTACTTATATTTACATTCATTTAAATCTACATTTCTGCTAAAATAAATTGATTATTCAAGAGCATTTTTCTCTTTTTTCTTTCTCTCGTTGTTCTCAACGGTGGGTAAATTAGAACAGCTATCGTAACCTAATTTTTTTACGACAATGAATGCACAGATAAAATAGTTCCTTATTTATATGTTTATTTTCTATCTTTTCAAGGTCAAGAATATTATAAATACGTATTATTGCATAAAATGTTGTTTTCGGTCTGTTATCGTGGTGTATTAAAACGCAAAAACCCGGGCGTTATCGGTAAAAAAACTTGCATTATTCAGTAAATTCACGTGCCGTTTATGCCCGGGTTTTTGTTTTACATATGCGCTATCAGGGCCCGCATCATAACAATGTAGGCTGAGCTGGTTTCTGACCGAAAGTTGGTCAACGATGCAAACTTTGCACAAAAACATATTTAAGCATATATAATGTAGCTGCATACAAATACCAAAACATGAAATAAACCACATTTAACTTACATATCTTCTACCGAGTTGTCTTTTCCTGGCAAGCTGATGTGTATACTAAATAGTTTTTTCTGCAAATGTTTTGACTATTAAAAGCACTAAATTATGTCTAAAACGTCTAACTCCTCCAAACTTTAGTTATTTCTGTCGATTTTATTCAGAACATACGAGTTATATGCACATGATTCCATTACGTCGTATGCAATGAACAAAGAAATTTCAAATATTTTTTCTCTGATGCTGAAGATGCTGTACATTTTATCAAGAACATGTTTACATAATTTCCAGGCTTTAATTAGTTATCAAAACAAATAATGGTTAAAGTAGGACTGTTTAGGTAATTAATTGATTACCCAATAGGTATTGGGTGTAAATAATCCCAGTAATCCAGTCAAATTTCGAAAAAACAACACTTTCTAAACGAATGAACACTGCAAAAAAAGGCGTCGAAACAAAATGCAGCTGCCGAGTTATGTTGCGGCCCGAATCGAGCTTAAGGTATTAGTTGCGTAATACACACTTTTATAAAAGCTTTAACCGACAACATAGTTATAATCATGGTACACTATGGGACTTTTATCCAAAGTTTGAAGATTTTTTACCGTGAATTAAAAAAGTTATTTATGTTTCATTACACCCACCCCCAAACTCCAAGGGCTACAAAGAGCGACAAGTAAATATTTTGTCTATATTTGATTTTTTTTTCGCATTATCAGAGATAATGAAATAAACACAACAGTTTCTGGTAAAATAATAATTCAGTTAACAGAAAACTAAAGTTCAAACGAACAAATTATTGATACACATGGAAAAAAATCATTTTGATTGATCTTGTGAGTCTTCGGAACAGAGCAGTATTTCGATGTTTGAAAATATATAGCAGTTTTACAAAATTCATAAAAAATAGTTAAATATAAGGCAAATTGCTGAAAACATTTTAAATATTATCTATGAGGTCTATTGAAAAATTTAGAAGACAATTTATGATAGTTTACCGTCCAGTTTTGAAGAAAATATACATAATGTCATGTAACCATACATTTTTATAGCTAATAAAATGCTTAAAAATCAACCTTTTTCATGTACTTTTTCAAATAAATGAATTTAATTATGATACTAACTCAGAAATAGAGTTTAAAACAATGAGTGTACTTTTAAACTAAAATATGTAAAGAAACAAGAACACGAAGTGGGCGGTAATGCCCCTCCAAAAATGTCAGAGTGAAAGTTCTCAACTAATGTCTTTTTAATATTATAACATGTAAACACTCTCTGTGGGTAATTTGATGACTATCTGTCTTATTTTGTCATTGGTATTCTAACATTAAGATTTTTTCACAATAATTCTTCACTCTTCAATATTTGAAGTTTCGTATGTTCCCATGCGTTTGTACTTGTAGTGTGAGCGCAGATGATAACTACTCAATTCTGAGTCAATGCTGATTTGGTTTTCATGCCCCTTCAGGTACTTTACCCATCCAGAATGTTTAGTGCTGTAAAGGAAAAAAAGGTGTACTTTAAAGCCTTTCTAACTAATAAGTCATCACTACCACCACCACCACCACCACCACCACCATCATCATCACCACCACCACCACCCCACCACTTGATTATTGAATACAGTGGGTTTATAATAACAAAAACCAAGTCAAATATGTTTTATATGAAATACTCACATCATCTCTGTCAGATGCGACTGCCTTGTGCATAGACATGGCTGTCAAATCTATCTCAAGGATCCAACATAGTATTTAATGCAGGCTCGAATTCTTCATTACCCAGTGTTGGTGACTTAGTAATATTCAGTCATTTCCCTGCCTGAAAGAAATTAGACTTCTGATTATCAACCAACAGAAACTACCACCATAAAATACAAATGCACAAGTATTATACAGTCTGCACTAATATCCGTTTTAGCCAAGAGTAAAGGTTGGTAGGTACAAATATAAAGTTCTTGTGCGTATGGTTGATTATGATTCACAACAGTCTGGGGTTTTAACGAGACCTACACCAAGCAAATGAATGTCGCTAGTGTCCAAGCAGTTGTGGCTTCAAGCCCCAAACCATGTACAACTTTATCTCACAAGTTAATTTTGAAAATATGCATTTTGTAAACAAATAACGGGTATGTACATGTATTATGGTATGTTAGAAATAAATCACGTACCAAAACACATCATTTTTAAACACACTTTTAAGTCTGATATTTTTCTAAGATATAACAATCAAATTAAAGATTACATACTCATAGCATATACATAAATAATGTACATAAGTACATATAAAATATGTAACATGTACATGAGTACATGTAAAAATATGAACACGCTGTCTAAACATTTAGCTAACAAAAATGATTTAAGAACTCCAAAGATAAATTAAAAAACAAACATTTTTGAACACATCAACGTACAAAACTGGTCAAGGATACTTACATTCATAGCCTTTTGATACGAATATCTGAATATCCCAGTTCCATGCTAATTGTGAACAGTTCGTTTTTTCGACAGAAAATCTCCTCATTCGCGTATAATTCACTTATAATCCATGTTTTACTGTAATGACTCAAGTTGTTAGATGTATCGTAATCAACTGTCAGCGTGCACTTTAAGTGTTTATTTATTTTAAACGTATATTCATGATAGATACTTCACAGAGTTTCCAAATACTACAATGTAGAAATTCCATTATTGACCTATGAATAGCGGAGAAATACCTTCTGTTTCTAAAAATAGCAACATCCGGTACAGGCCGAATACACCCGATGTTCGTCGCGATCTGTTACGGCGAGTGGCGATATATGTCGATGTTACCCGATGTTTCCCGAGTTTTATTACATGGCTAATACCTTAATGTAAAACTTTTTTAATGACATCACTCATGACGTCATACAATCCCCGGTATAGAGGTTATTTTGAACCTAACTGTTTTCGCATTTTCGTGACATTTAACAGCCTTTTTAAACACAAACGTTTCTTCAACCGTTCCATCCATCATGAAATCATCTACATTCAAATCAATCAAATTATCGTTGCTTATCTTGTTTAACTGCTTTACTGCAGATTACAGTTTTGCATGTCGCCAATAAATTTACCACGATTTCATTGAAAAAAATAGATCCGTAGTAAATATTCCCCGCCCATTAGTATTATTGCGCCCAATGACAGGACAGAAGTATCGACCAAACGCAAGCGATTTCGATTGGAAATGCCATTGCACTTAATAAAGATATAATATGAAATTGATAAACAGCAACCATCGTTAAGGAATGAAGTGTTAATGTAAATATATATATATAAACATACTTAGATACATCATGCCTGCCAAATATGAACAAAAAATCTTACACAGAAAGAAGGGACAAATCAAATATATGTCAAAACTGCATTGTGCTCACAATTGGAGTTATTTTGGGTGAACAAACTTTAAACATTAGAAAATAAAAGTTCGTTATTGTGGAATTTTGGAAAAGCTTTAGCTTAACTCCATTTTATTATGTTTTCATGAGACGGACCGACCCCATCTACAGCCACTTCTAATATTTTTATTTCCTAATCTTATTTTCCTTCGGACATTATAAACTTTACAAACCGGTATGTTTAAATCACAAGTTTTGTTTAATCCATTGATTCATTTTGCGGTTTTGAAATTTGATATTGATTAACATTTGATACGTTTGTATATATCAAATACAACCACCACAATGTACATTCTATTCTTTTTGGACTTTTTATACCATAAATTCATTAATAGAAGAGTTAGTATTTTGACATGGCCTGTATATTTAACATTGCTTGCGTTTGAGATTGTTAGAAGCCACCTATGTCATGGGGATTTCGATTTGGACGAAAATTAATCCATAAATCAAAACATCAATATGTTCAATGATTTAGTATGCTTGTCAGCAAACTGTTACATGAAAGTCACTGTTACGTCTTGCATTGAACTTGCAACTCAGTTTGTTCCAACCTTTCAAAAAAAATATATTTTATTTAATTGCGTTGTAAGCATGTTTTCTTTTCAATCGCAACTACGGCACGTTCAGTGCTTTACTGACCAACGGGTCGTAGCTCACAATGTTTTTGTCTGTGTTTGCTTAATTCAACAAGCACTTCGTTGCTAAATGTTAACATATATGTGTGCGATTGATAACTCGTAAACTAGATAAAGCCCACAACGAAACCCTTCTGGAAGGGGATGAAGCTATTGTTGCATTGACCATTCCAAGGCGGCAATCCCTAAACTATCGTATACAGATCTGTCTTAATCCATTTGAATATACACCTTAATTGGCTATAATACATACTTCTTCTCTGAATGAATACTATATAGACAATACTCAGTATAGTACAGTTATCACTACAATAGGAAAATACAAAGTTTGTTCTTTTGACAACAGCGATTTATTTTACTACACACCTCATCAATGTTCGAAAGTGTAAACAGTCAGAAATACTTTAACTGTATGATAACATTTATTGCAAAATGCGTTCCTCATAACACCGTATCCAAATTGCATTATCTGTGACATTCTCCTTTCTTCGTCATAAGTTTGCAGCCGGGGTTACTTTGGCTACGGATGTCTTCATGAAAACCATTGTGATGGTGACTACGATATGGCAACAGGTCACTGTCCAGTATGTCAAAAAGGATGGCAAGGAGATTCCTGTCAGCAGCGTAAGATATATTTTAATAATTCAAATAAATAATTCATGTAAGTCTGCCTGTTTGGTGCATGACAAAAGCACTTATGATAATGACCAAACATTATCAAAGACTTAAGAAAAAACATTGTTTTGAAAGGAATATATGAATAAATTGTGTTATCTTAAATTGTGTTGAACAGGTGTAAGTTTTATCGTTTAGCCTTTAAAATGAAATATAAAGAACGTAAGTGGCTTGTCAAAAATTTGACGCGGAAACATGTGTATAACACGTACGAGTCATTTCTAAGCATTAATTCACATCGACTTTATGGATAATCGCATTTATGTTCGAAAAACAGTATGTAATGAAATATAGAAATTAAGTTACTCTTATAAGTGCCTTGTGTTTGCAATTTTGGAAATGATAGCAATTTTCCAGCATGTCCATCCGGAAAATTCGGCGACAAATGCAGCAATCATTGCAGCGGTCATTGTTTATACAATACTACATGTGACCATATCAGTGGCCACTGTACCAACGGATGCAGTTCTGGTTATAACATATCTGATATGTTTTGTAACACAGGTACGGACTACTATTAAAGTCCGAATTCATGTAGTATTGTGTAACATTTACTTAGCCTTATTCAATTACGTGAAAATATATTATTAATTGAAAGTAAACACTCCTCGCAATGTTTTTTTTATAGTTTATGTGTTTGCTTAGGATCTTGAATAAAAAGAATTATCATTAGATCGAATTGTCTTCAAAATATAAGATGCAATATAGAAAAGGATAAAACATAGTTATATATACGGAATTGTCAGAACAGTCGCTTTATTGTTCAATGCAAACAAAATCATTTGAAAAATTCACAATATGGCCGACGCAGAGTTATGCGTTCCCAATAAATTTTTCCAACTTAATGTGAACATTTTAAAGCAAATATATAGCGTTTCTAACAACTTGAATAGTAATTATTTTTTTTTAGGATAAAATCATAAAGAGGCTTAATCAACTGTTAAATTGTTACATTGAAATGCATACTTTGTAATTTGCCTTTAATATAAAATTTTATCCTTATTGATAGAATGTCAGGACGGAAAGTATGGTCTCAGATGTTCCAGCTCATGTGGTTACTGTCGTAATGGACACACCTGCAACAAGGTGACGGGACACTGCTCCAATGGATGTGACAGAGGATACAACGAGTCCACCTGTTCAAAGAGTACGCATCCTGATTGTTAAAATTAATATATTAATATAACCATTCTCTCAAATGCGCATTTATCCTGCACCTTTATCAAAATGGATTCATACAAACAACATTCAAAAGATGCGTTTGTATGGCCAATATTTCCCCGCAATAATTTGTTAAAGTTGGTATGCTAACAGTTTATATGGAAATTATTAAGAACGGGTACGTTGAAATAAACTTTCGACATTTTGTATCGAAAATAGATTGATCAGAATAAAAAAATATATACATATATACGCTGTTAAAATCTGCCTGTCATACTTTGACGATATGAGTTCAGGAAATGAGTATGCAATAAGTATAGCTTTCTTAAATGTTATATGTTTGAGTTGTTTAACGTGTTTCTTTTCGTCTTTGTTTACTTGTCAGAGAATTTAGTTTTAAAATATAAACGCACTACTTCATTAAAATGCATATCCATTGGGAGCATTCCTGTTTAGTTGTCACTGTTACTAAAACTAGGTGTTTATATATGACTTCCATGGGATTGTTTTTTGGGCCCCAAGGATCAAGGTCTCTGTTACAAAAAATAGAAGAAAGCAGTTAAAACTGAATCTTTTCTGTCAATCATTAAAAAACCCGGTTTTGTCACATCGGGGTTCTTGTTTAATTTATTATTTGATATGTTAATGCTTTTGACAGGCACATATTTCATCATTGTTTACACTTCTAAGAGTCAAGCTTGCTGTCTTAAGGGAGCTCTTGTTTTCCTTAGTAATAGGGGCATGGAGCGAATGAGGCGTTTGACTAGACGATTGAACCTGACAGAGAAATTGTCCGCACAAACAATTTGGTTTCTCATCTGCATGAACAATATCATTAACGATATGATGTTTACAATAGGGCTTTTTCTAATGATACTACTTTAAACATTCTTGCGACAAACCCCATATCAGCCAAACGTTGGCTATTAACCTTTATTTGGACAAAACCTGAATACTTCTAATCTCACGCAAAAATAACAACACATATCATCCACCTATTTAAATGAACTTGAGTATAATAGCAGGTATGTATAAGAAAACGATGCATGCATTGTATACAAGTATTGCTGTCTTTCGTTAGGGTGATTACACAGCAATACTTGTATACAATGCATGCATCGTTTTCTTATACATACCTGATATTATACTCAACACAGCTATGTTTATAATATCTTATTAAATCGCTAGCTCAAATAACAATGTGGACCCGTTATAAGATGAATAAAATAGAATACAAAACCTAAAAACAAAAGCATCCAATGTACATATGTGTAACTAAATGTATACATATTATATATAATTATGTTATATACGTTTTCCTTGCCTATTGTGTTAACTTGTTCTATATTGCTAAACGCTAGAGCACTTTACACGTTGTAAATATATTTGCATATATTCTGTATAGGAGGAAATAAAGATTTGATTGATTGATTGACATATTCATACATCAAGTTCAATACGCTTTCAGCGTTAAATCTAGACGGTCTAGCAACATCCAACCGTGTCTGTTGCCATCTCGCAATCTACCATTGCTATGATATTTTGTATATATGTATTAAACTCAATTATTTTACTTAAACAAACAACTTTATCTGCAATCGTTTTGGTGACTCCTCTATTGTGTTTATTGTATACGTTTGTTAAATCTTGATTGTATAATATGTAATCCAGTGAGTGGTTTTGTCGCAGAAACCCCATCGCCAACGCCCTATCTAACTAAAAAATAATATATATCTTGATATAAAACCTATAAAAATGTGTTTTGTAGTCATCCCACAAAGTACACGTTCGATACAATGCATGGTACGAGATACGAAAATAGAGTAAAACAATATTGATTGCACTATGGTATAAAAGTGTGGTTTAACTATGACAGAAAGTACTGTTATCATATACAATGCATTTAATATATGAAGGAACAAGTTTGGGTACGTACTCAACGACAGATGAGCAACAAAGCATGATATGCTCTAGTTGGTGTACTTATATACTTATAATGCTTCTGGAAAGTTATTTACACAGTATATACCACAGGGCATGGTTTTTACTAAGAAATGGTTAAAACACTAACAAGTAATAGCAAATAGCAAATGAGCTGAAATATGAGTTTTGAAGATGCGTATTAATATTAAAGACTACATGCTTCATTTACAATAATATTATATTATAATAAATCATTTATGTTGTTTTTCAAACAAAGATTGTCCAGTTCGTATTCACTGACACAACCAAAAACGGTTCAGATTTGTCTCTATTAAAATGTGTCCCGTGATCATTTGCCTTTCAATTCATACGGTAAAAACAACGACATTTTATGCTCCCTATGGTGGGCATATTAAAATCGCACCTTCCGTCAATCCGTCAATCCGTCACCAAAATCTCGTCTCCCGGCTGTCCTTTTCTCTTTTATGGTCAGATTCTAAAATAACTTGCAACATGTGTTCGACATATCAAGCAGACGTGTCACGTGCAAGACCCGTGTCCCTACCTCTAAGGTCAAGGTCACACTTAGTGTTTATTCACAATGAAATGCTGCATATAAGTACATAGAGTATAGATTGTCGTGTCCGGGCTGTAACTTTCCATTGTATTGTAACGTTCTCTTGTATGGGCAGATTTTAAAATAACTTGTCACATATGTTTGACACACCAAGACGTGTTTATTCATTTTTTAAGGTTGTATCAACGGTCAATTTGGATATAATTGTGAATCACAATGTCATTGTATGACTTCGGCTGACACTTGTGATATATTCTATGGAAACTGTTCCAATGGTTGTGAGTTTAGCTGGGGTGGCAACAACTGCAGTGAAGGTAAGGTATTTTTCTATTGGATATCTTAAATTCAAATGGAAGCATTTACACAATCTGCTATATTTCATTTTAATTTTTAAACCCACAGTAAATTTACATTTTACTGACCGTTCCAAGGCGGTACATCACAATCCTTGATAAACACATTTACTGTTCTTATACGGGCTTGAAGACAAACGCGAAGCGTTTGTCTGTACAAGCCCTCTTACGGTTTGTACGTGTATGCAAGGGACTACTTCTTTTTTGCCGGAGTGATAGGCATTAAAAAATTTGGGCACCACTGAACCGTGAAAATGAGAACCAGAAAAGCTCGTCATACATTGTTCATATAAAGCGCGTGCATGCCGGCAAGCAAATTGTACATGTTTAGGGCGGGGTTTGACCTCCGTTAACCAATGAAAATCAATACGGAAATACCCGAGGTACATGTACAATCCACCTTCGGCACTTCCATAAAAGGAGTGAAGAACACATATAATGAATACACGTCTAAAGAGTACTACTTTTGACCGGAAATAATATTTCATAACTCTGCAATAATAATACGAAACGAACAGGGTTTGTCATAACAATTGTTTTTTTTTACCCCCACATCTTAAAAAATACCGTCTAAACCGGATATCTAAATAATTAAGATAAATGTATTTATGTGCATTTTACGACAGTTGATGTAAACAATGATTTGCATATATCAATATCATGATGCAATAACACGGATTTAACGTTGTTTTCACGGTGAGTTGAACTAAGAATTATACGTGTTATTGCAAATTCAATCGTTCATACGTTGCTGTTTGGACACCATAATGACATAACGTTGGTTTTTACGTAATGAACAAGCTAAAGTGATGCAAGCGGTATCCACATCGATTCCAAAGTGGGTGGGGAAGGTCAAAAACTAAAACGTTGAAAATGCTTGTTTTATTTAGATTTGAGAAACGATCTTTTTTGGGGTTGAAACATTTATTCTAGGCGACATGTTTGGGGTTATTTAGGAGTTGGACAAATTTTACAAAAAAAGATTTTAACAGATTATGGATCAAAAAGCATTCACATGATTACGAAAAAGTCAGTCGACATAAGACAAGTACTTCGTCATTATGTCAAAATGCCACAGAATACTTATCCAACAATGTCTTGAGAGATCCTGATAATATTTTGTCAAATAAGAATGCTATTCTGAAAAATAATGAATTTTCGCGGTTGAAATTCATTTCCGGATAACAAAAATGCATAAATCTTTTTTTTAAAAATAGCTGCAATCACAAATCCACTTGTAAGACATTGTTGATTGGGAAGTCCCGATAAATTTGACTCTCAAACATATTATTTTTGCTTTATGACATTTCCGGGAGAGCGTCAATTTATGCTTTTTGAATAGAAATCTAATAACATATTCTTTTTCATCGCAAAGTAGTGAAAACTAAATCTAAAAAAAACATTTGTTTTTTATTAAATGTCGTTGTGCATGATTATGGTAAACCTGAGAAGAAAAGTGTGCCTGGTGTGGGGCTTAGACTCACGGCCGCAGGAACACTAGCACGGCGCTCTTGCCAACTGAGTTAAACGGGCAGCTGGTCACACAGGCTAGACTCGGTCACCCATTAAACGGGCTGTCTCACAGATGATAAAATAAAAATTAACATTTTTGTCATGGCAGAGTGGCGCAGATGACTCGCGAATACTTTAAGCGATAAAGATGTATGAATGAAATTACAGAAAACCACTTCAGCACAAATAATGAAATCAAATGTTTAGTAATTCATAATTTGTTTTTCAGGGGAGGGTTCGGGAGGGGTTTCCCTCCCGACAACCGTCAAATTTGGAATGTTTGACCTGGTTTCAACAAGCATAACAATGTGAGTATTATAGATTATGAACCGGGGGGAGATTTCAGCATAAAAGGCAGCGTTTCTTTTTGGCAGAATTACATGATAACACTATAGCTACAGCGTCTTACTGGTGATTTTTTACCAAGGTTTTCAGAAGGATACCTTAGGCGAGATGAAATGTATTGAAATGTCTCGCTTAAACTGGCACATATTTCCGCACAGAATTTCTTTAAGTTAACCTCTTTTCAAAATTATTCAGCTGAAGGCATATATAAGCATGCAAGACAGTTTTAGACAAACTCTTTCCTACAAAGTAAAAAATGACATTTAAGTAATTAATTATTTAAATGGGGTGGTTTCGGGGTTATTTACAATGCCAGCTCGGAAATCATTGATTTTCATCACATTCAGATATATCTGAAATATTATCTGTCCTGATTGATTAATTGCAATAGATATTTACACCCAAGGATTGATATTTCAGCCATCAGCCAGGGAATTGTACTAATATAAAATCATTTCCTAATTCCCAGGAGACTAGACAGCTTTTTCTTTTAACAGTTAATTTTCCCAATTTCAGCATTTTCACGACGCAAAATCATCCAAAATGTCTAGGGTCTTTTTCCCAAATTGGGCAGAAAAAGCCCTGTTACTTAATAATGTTTGAGGAAAAATGTAATTCAAGGGACATTTTCATACACTTGAGATCTGTTTTTGTAATGATATAAAAATAAGCTGATTCTTTCATCTAATACAAAAACTAAATAATGTCTAAACTGTCAAATGTAAGGTTGCATCTGTAAACTTCATCTTTGTTTAGGAAATCTGTTCATATAACTTTCACCACCCAGAACAATAAGTATCAATTATAAGAAGTAAAAAATATTCTAGTTATTATTTCCTCATGTCAGGGACAATTCAAATAAAAAATCAATGGAAAAAACTGTTAAATACTATCATGATGTTGTTTTTTTCTAACTTTTAATAATATTTATTCCCTGTGGTCGGTCGGTTTGTTGGTCGGTCCGTTGCAACTTTGTCCGGAGCAAAACTTAAAAACTACTGGATGGAATTGGATTAAACTTCATACAATGGTAGAGCATAATTAGAGGAAGTGCCTTGTACAATAGCCATAACTCTATTCTTGCTTAATACTGAGTTATTGCCCTTTGTTACTTTTTTGGTCTGGAGTATAACTTGAAAAGTAATTGATGGAATTCATTGGAACTTCATACAATGGTAAAGCACAATGAGAGGAAGTGCAGTGTTCAAGAACCATAACACTACCTTAGCTAATTACTGAGTTATTGCCCATTATTTGTTTTTTTGCTGTCAATTTTTTTCTCCAGACATTGACTTGCAAACTACTGTATGGAATTTATTGAAACTTTATACAATGGTAAAGCACAATGAGAGGAAGTGCAGTGCACAAGAACCATAACTCTATTTTGGCTAATTACAGAGTTATGACCTTTAATACTTTTTTCTTGTCCCTAGCATAACTTGAAAACTTTTGGATGGAATTTAGTAAAGCTTCATACAGTGATAGATCATGATGAGAGGAAGTGCAGTGTATAGGAACCTCAATTCTATTTCAGCTAATTACAGAGTTACTGCCCTTTGTTATTTTTCTTGTCCGGAGCATTACTTGAAAACTATTGAATGGAATTTAATAAAACTTCATACAGTGATAGATCATAATGAGAGGAATTGCAGTGTATAGGAACCGCAATTCTATTTGAGCCAATTACAGAGTTTTTGCCCTTTGTTTCTTTTTTCTTGTCCGGAGCATAACTTGAAATCTACCGGATGAAATGTAATAAAACTTTATACAATGGTACAGCACAATGAGAAGGAGTTCAGTGTACATGAATCATTACACTATTTTAGCAAATTACAATGACAATTGTTCATAAAATAAAGTTGTCATATATAGTTTGGCTTTCCAAATAGTTGACTGCAATTTCATATCAGGGCGGCGTTCGGTGGTATTAATCACCTTCAGTGATAGCTCTAGTTACCTTTCAGGTGGCCCCGCAGTGCCGGATGAATGCGGTGGTTTTGTCTTTGCGCAAAATATAGCGGGGAATGGGCCTACCAAGAGTCCCTGGGTTGCGGGGGCATTTGGCAGGGATTTTACCATTTGTTCGTCCCCACAGGGCGGAGATTTTAGCCGGGGTTGGCTTGACCAGAAGTCAAAGTCCCTGCTATTCCCCGGACCTGGGGGGATGGTTACAATTGACTGGTGCATAAATGCCAGCCGAACTCAAATTGGATTAGACATCATGCGGTAAATTATTAGTATTTCACAATCACTTTATGAAAATGTATCCAAACAGTAGCGGGTTTGAATCTTTTAAGTTTATCTTTTCTGTTTGTTTCATTCCTAAATAACATTGTTTCATGCTGGTTGTAAATTATTTCCGGTCAAGGCCATGAGATTATATCATTTTCTAATGAACTATTTTGTTTGCTTTTTTTTTTATAAATTTCAGGTTTTTGACTTATCCCTCCATACTTCTTAATACATATCAACATTCTGTAAAAGCACAAATGTATTGGTTCTTTTTTATAACCACCTGGTTGCTGAAGCTCGAGAGGACCTTTATGGACAAAAAATCCTGTTCAAGATAGTTCTGTCTGGAATTCCATACCACCTCCAGAGAATAGAAAATGTCTTCAAGTAAGAAGAGATTTTAAGCAAGTGCATTTCTGACTGCTCCAAAATGCTTCTTTGTAGTCAATTACCTTGGAGTTGTTTAATAATCATTGCAAAATATTCAAACATAATATATTTCATCTATTCTGTCTTGATCTTTGAATCCGTCAAATTACACTATGACTATCATTTTGTGACTATATCAACGTTATCAACGTTGACGTCATTTGATGTTGATGTCATTTCCTGTTCATTATATACATACAACCTGATGAAAGCCGAATGGCCGAAACGTTGTTTCATAAATAAATAATTTGTGTTGAAGTTGGACTTCTTAAATTATCACCATATGTGACTATATCAAATTTATGACTACATAAAGAAGTGTGTATGCCTCAAATGATTGTTTGTCAGTAGTAGTTAGTACTATTACTCTGTTAAAAACATTGCATTTATGTTATTTGCAGATTCTGATGTGCCAGCAGCCTGGAGTGGTCAAATAATTTGAAACTGGATGCAGCACAGAATCCCATATTTTAAGAGAATGCAGATGTTAGTCACCCCTGTCAAACTTGTTTGTGTGAATAATACAAAATGTGACATTTACAGCAAATATGTAATAATTGAGCAACGTATAGACAATTGCAAAACTCTGTTCTGTTAATTTTGTGCCATATTTAGCATTTAAAACCAGATACTTTCAGTTTTTGCCGGTTTGTTCGGTTTCTTTTATTCATGATTTTTTCAAGAAGACACCAGTCCGATGTATAGTAGTTATGGTGTTTTAACTGTCAATGAATCCAAGATCACTGTATGTTGTTGAACTGATATTTATGTTAAACATTGAAGATCCTGCTGTCAGTACAGAAAACATTGATTGTGCTTTTGAGAACACTGAATTTTATCATCATAATTTGACACTGTTCATATTGCAAGCATTTTTTCAAATCTATATAAATTAATAGTAGATAACTGTAGCCTTATTTTGTGCATATTAACATATGTGAATAGTTGAATAGCCTCATGATGTCATTCTGTATAAATTATATAATATAATCATTTTAATTGTTTCAATTGTTTTCATATATAAATGGTTTGGTACTGAAATTTGGTCTTGCTCTATTGGCTTGTACACTCAACAAATATAAAAGTATATGAAATAGTGCTTAGTGAGCTCAGCTGACAGTTTTTCACTGGGTTTTTATTTGGGTGTGTTCCAACAATATCACTGATTTGATTACTTTTATTGTATATTCTATATAGGTGCTAAATTTAGAATATATTTTCAGCTCTGTTGAATGTTGATTGTAATTGAAATTTATCATTTCTCTTTAGATCACCCTGTGGGTTAAACATTAAATGAGAGTTAGAAGTCATTTGTTTGTAATTACACCTTGAAAGCATCGTTAAGATTATTCTGTAATTAAAGAAGAATTGTATTTGCCCTAAACAACACATTCGTTCATAATTAACATTTTGCAACTTTTTTGGCGGGGGTGTGGTGTATGTTTTTGTAACAAATAAATAAGAATATATTCTGTATTCTCACTGAGATATTTTGCAGACAATTTTCCAGAGCTGCTTGGCTACATATTGTTCATATACAATCATAATTATAAGTAATTGATTAAATGTTTTGCCATGTTTTACCATCATATTTAAATATATTTTTGCCCATTCAATTATAGTTAAAATTATACTTACCCCTGTTTGTAATATACTTCAGTGCAACATTATTGATATATGTGATCATTTTTAGCTTGACTATTCGATGAATAAGGAGAGCTATCCTAGTCACCCGAGTGTCAGCGTCAGCATAACCACTTTTGTTAAAGTTTACGTACCACCTCAATTATTTTCAAAGTCCATTGACATACTGTTTGGAAACTTCGCACGCTTATTAACCATCATGCTCCCAACTTGTACGCAGGAGGAGGTCACTGTATCGAGCATTTTGACAGAATTATGCCCCTTTATTTACTTAGAATTTACGTATAAGTTTGCGTTCCACCTCAAATATTTTCAAAGTCCATTGACATCTGGCTTTGAAACTTTGCACGCTTGTTCACCATCATGCCCCCAACCTGTACACAGGAGGAGGTAACTCCATCAAGCATTTTGACAAAATTATGCCCCTTTTTCAACTTACAATTAACGTATAAGTTTGCGTACCACCTCAAATATTTTCCAATTCAATTAATGTAAATATCTCAGCACATCATGTATTGCATTGAAATCTAATATAACAGTGATCAATGCATGTTTCTCCACAACGTTTCAGTCCATACACCGAAAAGCGGTGGAATAGTCGAGGGCGCTGTCTCTGTGACAGCTCTTGTTTTTAATTATTTTCTGTTTGTAACATATTCCTCAAATGCGTTTGTGTACTTGATCTCAAATGCATAGTAGCTTTATTTAAGTTAATTAAGAAGAATAACTCTAAACTTCATATAAAATATAAAGTAATGCATTATATATAATGTATACACTATTATTGAAGATTGTTGCGTATACACTAAATAAATTGCTAACAGCAACAGAACTGCTTGTTATTTAAAAAGTTTTATAAACATATACAAAAAAAAAAACGTTTCCCTTTTACTCCTAGTGTGTTTCACTTAGTTATTAAGTAAACTTAATGTGTCCGGCAATAGCACTTCAAGCCCGTAGAGGCAGCGCCTTAGTTCATATTATAATATATGTGCACTGTGTTGTTTGTGGATTTTTGTGGTGTTGTTCCAAAAAAAAACATGTGTCTTGTTTATGAATTTTGTGGGGTTTTTTGTTCTATATCTTTGGAGATTACCCCGTGCCACTAAACGGGGTTTATGTTTTATTTTTTATTAACAATTCATTTTCGAAATCTTTTATATGTTAAAATAAAGTTGGAAAAGGACAGCAAGGCTATCATACCAGTGAAGAAAGAAATACTTCTCTATGCACCAATTTCAAGTTCTTCATTTCAAGAGAATTCTACCGATTTGTTATGTTGTCCACATGTTATCATTAAATTAATTTGCATATTTAGATTATTGAAATGGAAGATAGGCATAAGTGAATAAATATTGGCCAAACAATTGTTTAATAACCTAACTAACTTTGACGCAACAACATTTATTGCTTCCTTTGCAATTGACTGCAATAGAATTTCGAGTTACTGAGGAGCAGGTGCTTGTGATTTCCTATATTAGCTTCTTGTTATGCCAGCTTTTTAAGTATATTTAGGTCTTAAAACATTAATGAAATAGTATAGATATATATTCGCAAAATATAGAATTAACGATTGCAGCTACATTGTTTTTCTTTTAAGAAGTTTACGTATTGTCGAGTTAATTTGGTAAATTTAAATTCCGTAAGCTTATCAGTCAACATAACATAAGCTTTTCTGTGAAACGATCAAAGCGTATTCACAAATATTTTAGACTTGAACATAATTAAACCTGGACTGACAACGGTGGCGGCGTCGCAATCAAGTACGTACGAAACGTGTTTTGCAAACAAATCCATTGATGGAACTACCTTTCCCCAATCCAAGGATTTATGTTCTGCATGCAGTGTTACGAACGGCTCGGAAGAGCCGTGGCTTCAACTAGACCTTGGACAAGAAATGTTGGTCGACTCCGTCAGAGTTTATGGACGTAATTCGAGTAAGTATAAATCTAAGAAACAAATCTAAAAGGCTTCAATGCAATGATATTTTGAAATGTATACGAACTAAAATAGCAATTTAAGGCCCAATTCTCTCATTCTCTTTACTTGCCAGTTTATTTTATTTAATTTTTTATGTTTGAATCAAGAAAAGTACGTATTGAATTAGTTATTGTTACGATTCCTAATACTATTATACCTGATAGCAGAGCGTGTCGACAAAAATCCTATTTGATTGTGAAATGGGTTTATTTAGTTATGTATTAACACTCTTGTAAATGATATATTACTAGGATAGTTGTTTCATCATGCCTATCAATGTATGTTATAATTTTCGAAAAAAGTTTGTCTGACTTCCAACCTGTAGACTTTTAACCTTCACAAAACGAAATGTTGCACCTGAAAATTGTCCGTCTAGTTTTCCTGTGTACATATACTGTATTGCAGGCAAACAATTATTATCATAAAAAATATAAAGTCAACAATTTCAAAATTCAATCAAGCAAGAATAATGGGCAACGGGTTTAACCAACATCAGCTACGACCCTCTCCTGAACGCGAGGTTAACTACCACGAAAAGATGTTATATAAACAAAAATAGATGTATACTATCTCATGTTAACTGCATTGTTTGAGTGTAAACATTTTTGACTGGATACCGTATAGACAGAGGTTTCAGATGAAAAGGATGGAAAAGGAGAATATAAAAACGGTGTGAAAGTGAAATTCATAACTTACTATTTAAAAGATAGACACGTTATCGTCCCCTGATACGTTGTCAAATCCGAAATACAGTGTGTTTATTGTTTTTGTAAGTAGATGATATTGTCGTGTGTTCTCATACCTTTGCCTTAAATTGAAAACGTCAACAACACACATCGTTTTCATCCCCATAACATCACCCGCTCACTAAGTAACTTAATAAATCAGAGCTTATAGTAAACCGGGTTATCCGACAATGTCTAAACATAGCTTTACGATATCACTATCATATCATAGTGTAAAAGCCTACGTATATGAAACAAAAACTTAATGGTGAAAACATTAAAGCTATATTGAAACATGTGTGGTATGTTTGTGTTGTTTGTATATTGTGCGTCCCCGTTTAAAGTCTACTTAAATATTGGTATTTGATCGTTCTTGTTGTTTTATTTGTTTGATAAAAAATCTCATTTCGACAGTAACGGACGACGGACAGAGTAGCTTTCTTACCATCTACGCCAACAATGAATCATACCAGCACGAGAACAAATGGAAGAATTGGAGTCGCCTTGGGAATATCAATCAATCTAATTCATATTATGGAGTATTCCTTAATATGGAAGCACCGAGGGTATTCAGATATATCTCTGTGAGGAAAACTACAGATGCAAATACTGTTATGGCTGTTTGTGAAGTAAAGCTGTACGCAAAAGGTAGAAACATAGTTGAAACACAGTTGTGAAATGCGTTTCGTTTTATCTATGTTCCCATACATATGTTTTTCATTGACAACATAATCAGAACATTTTATATCGTGATCTTACTGGATATTTAAAATAAGAACTATAAACATTTATTTACGGAAAAGACTAAACGTCATTGCTTAACGTGGTTTGAATGTTATATTGTGCTATGTACTTTGCTGCTGAAAGTATCGACAATGACTCTTTCTGGCAGTTTAGCTGGTATTTTAACTGTAATCGATACGCCTTGTCTTTAATTCTAGTTTGTGACGATGGTAACTTTGGTGATAAGTGTTCTAACGAGTGTCATTGCAAGGACAGCATGTGTAACGTTATAACTGGCGCGTGTTCAAGTCATGGTTGCCTTGCTGGATGGAAGGGGATTGCTTGTAATATAGGTATGCTTTATTTTAAACTATTTAAGAATATAACATAACTGACACAAGTATATGAACGAACTCAAAATGATGGAACAAAACATTTATAATTAAATAATCAATATGAATTCAATGAATGTTTCAATTTGAAAAATAGGCATTCATACGGGTATTTGTAAACGTATGTTCACATCAGCTAGACTCAAATATTTATAATGTATAAGAAAGCATACAGGCTCGAAACCAAGCAATACTCGGCAGAGTCTTATTCATTCTGCATATGCACATAAGACTACTTTTTTAGTGTTTTACCTGCAATCTTAAATTTGACGTAGGTTTAATTGAACCATTAAATGGCATCTACACAGCCTTTGACTCAAGCTGAACTGTTACATACAAAAGGTGTCTGAAATCACAGCCACAGTCGTTGCACTAAACAGTTGTAGAGGTTAGTTGACAATATCAATAATAATACACATTTTCTTCGTAATATTCAATAGGGAAGTAAGTAACTTTATATTGGAATAATTCTACAGCCTGTGGCCCCGGCGAGTACGGACCTGGATGTAAATCATTTTGCGGTCATTGCGGTGGAAACGAAACGTGCAACATATACGACGGTATCTGCCCGACCGAGTGTACCGCTGGATACAAAGAAGACAAATGTAACACCCGTAAGTTAATTTGTTTTTCTTAAAGCAATACACCAAAACAATACAAAACTGTTTATATGTATGATCAACTTTATTTATGTTATTTTTTATGTTTTATGTGGCTTTTTCACACTTATTATTATCATTCGATTTAGGAAATATCCTTTCAGGTCCGTTTCTTTCATTGGCTATCTATATAACATGTCTGTGAAGCTCAGTTCGATTTAACCCAAGTTCTAAAATCTGATTTATATATTTAATTTAATCGAGTATTTTGGATTAGTTTTACAATACAATATATCATTATTTATTCAGTTTGTGCAACCGGAAAGTATGGACTTGGATGTGCGAAGAGTTGCGGTCAGTGTAGTGATGGGAACACAACGTGCAACGTTTACAATGGTGACTGTTCGAGCGGGTGTGCACCTGGATACAGAGGAGATCTATGTCAAACGCGTTAGTTTGAATATGTAAAATGCACGTCTGATCTCTATCGTAGTATTATTTATATTGCTTGATATGATAAAGTGTTCAACAAAAGGTGTTCAACAAACATGTCATACGTATGCCCGTGTTCTACAAAACATAATAATACATTATAGCCCCATCAAATATTCTTTTGAAAGTCATTGCGATGCATGTTGCAAGTTTACGATCTAATTGTAAATCTAGTAGCGAGAGTATTGATTGATGGATTGATTGATTGAATTACCGATTGATTGATTGTATTCATTCATTCATTCATTTGTCCGTTCGTCCGTTCGTTCGTCTGTTCGTTCGTTCGTTTATTCATTCATTTATACATCCATCCATCCATCCATCCATCCATCCATCCATCCATCCATCCATTGAATAATTGATTCATTGATTCATTGATTCATTTATCCATCCATCCATCCATCCATCCATCCATCCATCCATCCATCCATCCATCCATCCGTCCATCTATTCATACATACATTCATTCATTCATTCATTCATTCATTCATTCATTCATTCATTCATTCATTCATTCATTCATTCATTCATTCATTCATTCATTCATTCATTCATTCATTCATTCATTCATTCATTCATTCATTCATTCATTCATTCATTCATTCATTCATTCATTCATTCATTCATTCATTCATTCATTCATTCATTCATTCATTCATTCATTCATTCATTCATGCATTCATTCATTCATTCATTCATTCATTCATTCATTCATTCATTCATTCATTCATTCATTCATTCATTCATTCATTCATTCATTCATTCATTCATTCTTTCATTCATTCATTCTTTCATTCATTCATTCATTCATTCATTCATTCATTCATTCATTCATTCATTCATTCATTCATTCATTCATTCATTCATTCATTCATTCATTCATTCATTCATTCATTCATTCATTCATTCATTCATTCATTCATTCATTCATTCATTCATTCATTCAATCATTCAATCATTCACTCACTCACTCAATTATTTATTCCTTTATCCATCCATCCATCCATCCATCCATCCATTCAATCATCCATTCATTTATTCATTCGTTCATTCATTCAATCATCCATCCATCCATCCATCCGGTTGGTGTCGGTCGGTCGGTCAGTCAGTCAGTCAGTCAGTCAGTCAGATAGTCTGTGATTCGGTGATTCTCTGATATTGCCATTCATTCTATATTTCGTCTTCTAATGTAAATGATCTTTACACGAAGTAAAACGTTAAACATGTTAACGGTGACGGAATTGACCAAACGTTATTTGTTACAACAACTCTTCTTGAAATACACGTTATATGTCAACTTTCATTTTCAACCACATACTGATATGCAATATAATGCTCATGCAGAGAGTTCTGCTGTACATAGATCGTATGCATTGATACTTAGAGTCAATACAATGACATAAAAGGAAAAAAATCCTAATAGCATTGGTCGCATGAATGTCTGTTATTTGAAAATATTGATTAAATTCAGTATTCAAGTTTCGATTAGCATAAGCTCTAGAATTAAGCATCTTGGTAATACTGTACGATATGGCTTGATGATTTTACCTTAATATCCCGGTCGCCTTTACCTTCATTTCATTTCATTTGTCGATTAGTCTATATTAAATAAGATATTTTTTAAAACAAATCAATTGAATGCTTTTGTCAACAAAAACATGTTATACTGTAGGCACATTTCTGATATCAAGACAATTTAAACGGTTTGTAATGTATGTTAATCAATTGAACTGATAACGAAAATGTTTTGATTCCAACCCTTGAAATATGTGTGTTGCATTTCAAAGAAACTAGTTTCTCCAAAGTACTCTACCCTTAGCAGTTTTGTTTACTTAAACGTTAAAATTAAATTGTATGATGATACAGTTTTATGTATATGAGTTGTAGTTGCTCTTCATTTAAGAATGCACCAGTCAAAGATTTGGAAAGAACTGTTTGGAAGCGTGCCATTGTGACAAATGCCATCACATAAATGGTTCCTGCTCATACTTCTTCAAACAGTGTTATTCAGGATACCAAGGGGATTCCTGCGATGAAAGTAAATTTATTACCTTTTTTGCGTCCCTCGAACCGAAACGACTTTTGTTTTGAAGTTTTCTAATATTTTGTATAATCATCTTCAGTTTCGTCACTGGCAGTATTTGGGAAGACTATACGTCATTTTGCAGGCAAAGATTCATATAAAGGCAGTATGCCTGTTTGCTCAAATGAAATGTTATTTGATATAAACCCTACTGTAGAATATTTAAGATAAAACGTTAAATGAAAGGCAGTTAATGTTTCTTTTCCCAATTTTGGAGACACTAAAGTAAGAATATTCCTTTTATTTGTGTTATTACCTTTATCATTTAAAGATCAGAATAATCAATACTATTGATGTTTTAACTTTTGACGTTTGCATAAAAGATGCTTATGTATCACATTTTTTAATACTATTAACATTATAAATGTGTTTTTCCTAATTTAAATGATGAATATGTGCTAAATTTTCAGAACTTACAACATCAAAAGCACCAATCGGTGGCATTGTCGGAGGTATCATGGCAGCCTTAGTAGCTGTTGCAGTTGCTGTCGGGGTTTTCTTTTTTATCAGAAGAAAGTAATCAAAACGTTTTGTACACACTTACGTAATTACATTGTGAGTAAACAAGAAATGCAACGTAGGCACAAATGCGTGAACCGTATCAGTTCGAAAACATACTTATTTCGCAGTGAATGAAAACAATGCAAACAAGATTGAGAACACGCAAACATAGGAGTAAGCATAATTCATCTTGTCACTCGACATGCTATATCATATTTCAGAATATTTTCTATTATGTTAATGGCTGTCACTGATTATTTACTCAAATAAGACGGTTTCACCTTAGTACCCAGCACGACATGATAACGTTACAATTTGGGTTTATTCACAGTGATAATTACGACTTACTTTAACGGAATCTAAGCTTCTTAGTTTATTTCGCCATTTACAATCTTTACAATAGCTTTTTATTTCAACTTAGCTTATGCTCTTTATGTAACAGTATCGTTTTCTATACGGGTGTTGAGAAGGAGTTTACGCGGTCCGGTGGCTCGGTCGGTAGAACACTCGCGCTGTTAGCGTGGGATCACATGTTTGAGCTCCAGTCTGGCTGCAATGTTTCTTACCCGTTGACATGAGGGTCCGTGACCGATGTGTTCTCAAAACTGACATTAAGTGAAAAATCAAACTTTGCAGAGAAGTATGTCACAGTAGCGTTACCCAAACATGTATTCAGAAAGTGAATTAGTTGTCCGTAAGCTCAGTCGTTACAGTACTCACCAAGTAAGCGAGGGTCTGGGATTCGAGTCAGGGTCAGGGCGCTTATATTTCTCACCCGGTGACAGGTGTAAATGAAGATTGTATTACATTTTCTAGAAAGCTAAATAGAGACAAGCCTACCAAATACCTCTCAAATAAACCCCCGGCAAGATCAGATCGGGACAAACCTGTTGCAATTGAAATGAGGAATAATGCTTCCAACAACCCTACGTATTCGAAAAAAGGTATATATTGATTATGATGGGCTTAAATGTTTATACTAACTTAATATCGCCGTGTCTGCAATGCTAAATGATAATAAAGGTTATTAATTGTATTTCTTTTTAACAAATATCAGCTGAAACATAAATGTACAGAAATTGATTATTATTGATAAAGGTAATGTTCGTTTCTATTCTTGAGCATGTATAACGTGTTTCTGTGTCTATATTAATTTATATTGCCATGTAGATATGTAATCTCATGTTCATTTGTGTTATACTTCTCAGAAGATGCAAACGAGGGCGATTACTACAGTTTTAATGACGGCGCTCCTGGAATAAAAATTCATGAGTTGTGGAATTACATCAGAGAAAAGATGAAGAATGATCGAAAATACCTCTATGATGAGTTTGCGGTATGAAACTCAAAACATTTCATTGACAGCGTTCTAATATGCATTCACTAAATTCACTGTATTTTGATATTTAAAATACCAAAATAACAACCAAACGGACAAAACCTATCATATGTAAAGGCTTAAGATCAAATGCCAACTATCGATGACCGTTATACATACAAAAAACAAAACAAATACATAGCATCAATATAGTCATTTAATTTGATTTATCTGCAGCCTATGGTATAAAACTGAATGGTACTTTTTCGCTCTAATCCTCGAAAAATAAGGAGGCTATACTTCTCGCCTTTTCCGCGTCTGCGTCGGTATCCGGGTAAAAATCTAGGGCAAGTTGACATTTTCAGTTATAATTATAATACCCTTATATTACACTCAGTTGTTGAGGACTTTCACACAACGAGGTAACATAATTCCATATTAATTTAATTACAAATTATGCCCCCTGATCATTAACTCTGTAACTTCGGTTGAAGTTTAATATCACATTGTGTCAGATTAAAGTTTTAGTGCAAGTTGGGATTTGTGCTAATACATTCTATACCTTTCTTTCAATTGACTTAATACTTCCCATAATCATTGATAATCATCTTACTCTTAGGTTACATAACACTATTTCGTCTCAAATACAAACTATGGCCCCTAAATGACTTAAGAATTTAGTTTAAAGTTTAAGTGCGCATTGTGTCAATTGACTGAATATTTCACACAATTGGTAACGACCATCACACAATCATGTTAAATAACTCCATATTATACCAACTGTAAATTATAGCCCTTGATCAACTTAAAAATGTTTGGTTATTGGGCGACTTTGAATTTAACTCAGATCTCACATACTGTTCTTCCTGAAGCCGTCATCCTTAACGCAGTAGCCATCACACAATTAGGTTACTTTGCTCCATATTAACACTGAATACAACCTATGGCGCTTGATTAACTTTTTTACATTTTTGTATTGCTTTTGACAGGCAAATTGTTAGATTTTAACCAGGTTTTCTAAAAGTGTTCAAATATTTAGATGGGCCGGAGGGAGGGCGACGTGAAACTCACCTATGGTATCGAACATTTTTAGCTAGGTTTGACATATATTGACCAAAATATGTATATAAAAAAGGTTTACAAAAGTCCTTTCATGGGATTGCGTTTGGGGTCCCTAGGATGAAAGTCAAGGTTACTGTTTCAAAACAAAGAAAAATGGTTGGTACTGAATAACTTAGTAAGGATCGAACTATTGCAATGTACAGTAAGAGTTTATAGATAGCTTTTATAAAATGGTATTTAGGGCCTCTTGGATAAAGGTCACTGTTACTTAAAAAGAAAAAAGAACGGTTTGTACTGAATACCTTAAGTTTTTGTTGACATATTAATACCAGACTTTGCATGTTGGAAGAGCTAATGGGGGATTTCCATGGGATTGGAACCCCAAGGGATAAGGTCAATGTCACTGTTACTAAAAATAGAAAATAAAACAGTTGAAACAGAATCTCACACGGAAGGTTGAAGTTTTTTTCTTTTCTTTTAATCAATGTAAACCTGGTTTCCTTGCATTGCGGCGTTTCTTGTTTACTTTTAACTTGGCTTTTTATCGCTTTTGACAGGCACATATAACATTACATGTTTTATGTATACATATCTAAGGAAAGGTACTACGAAAAATAGTGTTAAGTTTATTGAATAGTAACTAGTTATCAAATATTATTTATAATCAATCGAAGTGATTGTATAGGCAAAGGTTTGATACAGTTCATTTTTTTTTAATTTGTACCTGTCATTTAAATACTAATTTTAATCACAATTGATTATGTTTCCTGGTGTAACAGACGTTGCCAACTGGACTTGTCCATAAACACGAGGTCGCCGCTCAGGAAAAGTACAAAGGCAAAAACCGATACAAGGAGATGTATGCATGTAAGACCTGCCCACTGTCTGTTTATAAGCGTATTTAAGAATATACCTCTATAAAATGCGTATTATCAATGTATACTATGTTAAATAAGTATTATATTTGAGTGTATGGATAAAACTAAACTCAATTCATCATAACATCATTGTTTATACTATGATCAACATTGTTTCCGGCAACATTTACGCGACGACATTTAACCATACAGGTTAGTATTTGAAGCGGATGTTTACATATTTGAAATAACCTTTGTTTTGATTATTAAAACTAATGGGATTAAGATATGTTGGTTAATGTTAGTTTTTAATATATATATTGTTTTGAAAATGTCATAGTAAACATTGATTGCGTTGGTTTCAGTTGATCATGTATAAACATAGAAAAAGGATCTTTCAAATTGTTATTGTGCTTTTCATAACAAGGCTTTTTTACGGTTAAACAGCCTAAACAAAAACTGCGACTAATCGTTAAAACAAAACATGTGAGGATTCATCATTAAAAGCATTTGCATTCATTGCTGAAGTGTCTTGATTGAATTAATCATACAATTTATCAGTGCAGGATATTTTCCCGATCGGGAAACTACGGGTTACCCTTTAGTATCCCGTCGGGAAACAAAATTTCCATTTGTCACAAATGATTCGTATACAGACAATGTAAAACCCTTGTTGTGTACAAGAAAGCGAGATCTATAGTCCTACGGTTCAGATGATTGTTATATTACTTTCCTGATTCTACCATTTAGTTTGTAATTGCTTGTTTGTTTACTTTTTATTCAGACGACCATTCACGTGTTCCACTAGAAAAAGAAATGCCAGATGATCCAGACTATATCAATGCTTGTTTCATAAATGTAAGTAAACTTTCTAAAAAACTAAACTTATATGGAATATAAAAATGAACTCGTAAGGAGAGAATAATCATATATGTATTTTAACCATTTAAAAGGCTTTTCGGTTACAAATGTTTCGAATGCTAGTTTAATATGTTATAAGTTATGTTGTGTTGATTAATGTCATTTGATAAATGAGACCCAATGTTTCTTTTGTTTGTAGGGTTATGAGAAAGTTAACAAATTCATCGCATCGCAAGGTTAGTTATTTATAATATTCATGAAAACCCGTACTTGAGAGTTTCTCTATGGTATTCTAATTTATAATTATTTTATCCGATTTACAGTCAGTCGCGTCATTTAATCGCTATTTTTGTTGTTTTCTACTTAAGGTCCGACGAAGAACATGATTGATGATTTTTGGCGAATGGTTTGGCAACAGAATGCTGACAAAATTGTGATGCTGACAAATCTTATAGAAATGGCTGCGGTATTTGTAATGGAATTACTAATCAGAAGCATTTAGCAAATGGGCATATGCTGTTTAAAGCGTATCAATGTTTCAGTCTTTCGTGAAGTAAATTAATAATATGTAAACAGAAATGAATGAAAAACTGGTGTGCTTTATATATTATATTTAATATTCTCTCCATAACATTTTCTATTAACTATTACATGTGTACATAGCTGTGATTGTTTCTAAAATATCGAAAGTACATAATATATTTTTATTTGTTTATTTTCTCGTATTGACACGTCGATTTAGCTTTTCAATCATTTTATCTCCAGATAAAGTGTATACAATACTGGCCAGAGAAAGGTGACAGTTGTACATACGGCGGCATTTGTCTGTCATACATCGACACGAACGAATTCAAAGACTACAATATTAGAACATGGGAAGCCGTGAAGGTACACATGACTGTTTGACTTTGGATAAAACCCTTGATATGTAAGGAATATCCTACTTTCAATTCTCGACCGCGTAAACAAATAAATATTTGATATCAAAAGCTCCCTTTGTCAAGGGCTCCGCATTAAGAGCCTTGAATTCGGATACATGTCACAAGTTTGATGTTTTTGCGCGAATGAACCTGTTTTAACCCCATGTAAAGGCGTCCTTAACAAGTCGTTCCAAGGCGGTAATCCCAACATTTATTGGTATGCTTACATGATTAACTACTTATCCCTATAATTTGCATTGCATTATGCAGTATCAAAACATTAATTGAAAAAAAAAACAATTAGTGTGCCATGGATTATCTTATTATTTTATCATTTTCTTTAATATACAAACATCAGCGTTATTCAAATATTTTGCTTAATTTAGGAAAACCCTGTTTCAGTCATGACTGAGGGGTCATGTTTTCGTGTATGTTGATTTCGTCAACAGTCTTAACAGCTGCTTTGTGGAAATGGCTTAGCTTTGAATGTAAGGTGATTGTTTTTATCTCAAAGTGTCCACATTACTGTTTTAAGACTGGCAGTAAACCACGCCGAATACGCCAATTCCATTTTAAAACCTGGCCTGACAAGGACGTTCCAGACAGTGCTTGGTGCCTTGTCGACTTCTGGAAAGCTGTTGACACAAGAAGTTCAGCAAATAAATCACCGATTGTTGTGCACTGCAGGTATTGTCGATGAATTTTATGTATTGCTTTACATGAGTTGATATATTCTGAAAAATGTTGCCCTATAGTATATACATTGTATTATTAAAAGTAAAGCCGTATTCTGTAGGCAAATCATTTGTCTATGGTTTATACATATTCATAATCTAGTGTCAATTGTTGACAAGTAATGTAAATTGCAATTTTCTTCTCAAGGATGTTAAATAGATCGAAACCATTAGTTGCCATGTCCTTTACAGTGCTGGAGTTGGTCGAACGGGAACTTTCATTGCCCTTGACAACCTGATACTTCAGGCAAAGGCAGAGAAGTGCGTCAGACCTCTTCAATTGGTACAGACACTGCGCAGGCAGAGGGTGAACATGGTGCAGACGAAAGTTAGTTACTTGTAACTTTAATACTTTCTTTTTCGTAGCAATGACCCAATTGAACAGCTTAAAGACAAGCTTAAGTTGTGTAAGCAGGATATTATACTAACTATTGATTAATGATACCTTTTATGCACCATGTGGTAAGACGCATGTCAAAGTAAAGTCTTAAACAGTTTGAATATATTTAGAGCATATATCTGATAAACAACAATTCGTACGTTTTGGATAGGAACAGTACGTCTATCTTCACGAGGTTGTTGCTGAGGCTTTGCTGATCGGCACACACCATGTTTTTTCCAAGCAGTTTAATAGTTTCTATAAGCACATGGTGAATAAAGAGCTCGGATCGCCGTGGACGAGAGTTGAGGAACAGTTTGAGGTAATGCTATAAACTATTTTAATGAACATAAATGCTTATATTTTGTATCATTTTAATGGAGTCAGAACTATAACTTTTGTATCCGGAAAAGAAATGTATCAATACGTACAAAACCACAGTTCTCGGTATACTGCTATTAACGTTTTGTTATCATTTAATGAAATTAAAATCTCAATTTCAAAAAAAATATTATGTACACACTGTGAAGTTTACAGCCGCATAACAGATAACAAACAAAGTATTATGTTTTGTTTACAATATCCCCTTTTTCTATCCATAAAACCGCTCAAAGCTGATTAAACACGGAATCACAGAGGAGTTGGTGCAGGAAGATGGTCATAGATATGGAAACATGGAATCCCTGCGACTGGAAAGTAAGGCATTTTCATATCTGTAATGATATACCAATTTATAATATAGACATGATTTTGCTTTAGTTCTACATTTTGAGTTTTAAAGTAATGAGTGATTTGTGTACTGCAACGCCTGATAAAGCAGGAATTATTTAAAAACTTTATATACTTTTGATTCAGTGGATGCGTATCGCCCTAAGCTGAAAAAGAGAGGATCCAACTTGATCCAAAATCTTGGAACACTTATTTTACCCGTGAGTAACATAAAAATTCCGTTTGCCTTAAAATACCTTTTGAAATAGGTTTATTCGTCTTACCTGATGTAATTTATACACTCTTTAATAACATTATAGCAATATAGTTCATGCATAATTGTGTGTGTTTTTTTAAATAACATCAAGTTACAGCCTTTCTCTGACAAAAGAAGCAACATGTGGACATTTAAAAAAAAATTGCATTCATATTATTGATTAAACTGAAAAACTTGGTAGGAACACGTTAACTGAGCTGAGACTTTATTGCATGTGTACGAGATTTAGAGGGGTCGATGCATAGGTTCAGTTACTTCGAATATGTTAACGTGCCGTTTCCGTTTTAGAACTACGCGAACAATAACACGTTCCTGGTATGCATGTCGCCGACAGAACAAATGTGTGAAGAGTTCTGGTCCCTGATTGAAGAACAACACGTCATCACTGTCGTAATGCTGACGTCACAGTCGCATGACGCGTACAACGTAGTGAAGTTTATTCCTTTACCATGTGTGGTTATTGATACGGCATTTTCAATAATGTTGATTTTCAATCCGAGTGAATGTCAAGAGACGATAATGTTTATTTCAAATCTGCATTTTACTACGAGTGCCTGCCAGTAACATTTTTTTTATGCGTTTTCGAAATGAATCTTGATGATTGATATTCATACCGTCATTTCTTCTGGTATTAATTACTTTAATAAAGGAAGTTATATAAACATATTCTAAAATCAAAATATCAACACACGCGCACCTATCATTTCAAGTGTGTTAGCACTTGTGAAGAATATAATATATTTATAATATTTCAACTTTATTTCAGACATGCCAGTACCTTGGAAGCAGGGACCAACAACAAATTGGTAACTTAATTGTCAACTGTATCCAAGAAAAGAAGAACAAAGCTTTCCAAGAAAAGTGTTTCTCATTCAAGGATGTAAACCACGAGGTAAATAATATTGCAGTCTAACAAGGTCTGCCGAACTGTAAACTATATTTTTAAAAAATCATAAAAAATAAGCATTAGATATCTTTAACGATTATATTTTGTATCAATCACCTGCTATTTTGGTAGTTGATCGAATAAAATGCTGGGGCATAGCTGATTGTATATGGACGTACCGGTCGATCTGCTATCGAGCGGTGGGGCTCCGGGAGTGTTCCACAACGATTTTTTATATTATATTTTATATACGCAAAATGTCGCGTTTTATGGTATATCTGGAGCCACACTAGTCATCAGAATTATCTTTATTATGAACATATCGAATTACATTCTGGTGTCGTCTGATTATATACAGCAGCTAAATTTGCTGGATGGCATGACGGGTATTTTAAGAACGGTACTGTCATAGTTAATTCGTTGTAGATGGACTTGGGGATGGTCCTCTGTATCTGTTTTCATTATTGTGGGATTCGAGTAAGAGCGTTTTGAGTATATGTCAGATTAATATACCTTATTTTAAAAAGTATTTAAGTGTCTTAATCCATAGACGGTGTCTATGTGTGTATTTATATAAAAGAAAAGCATGCAAACGGTTTATTTTTTACATTCACTGAAAGTACTGAGGTGTTTGTTTCAACCCTGTGTCATTGAAGTGTGCAGCTAATATTTTGATGCGTTGCAACACTGAAAATATGCGTTCACTTGTTGCATTTGTCGCAGGAATTCTCACGTATGTCACCACTTTAAGTTACCTGGTTGCCTTTGAGGAATTATATTCTACCTTATTAAGCTGAAGTTGTCAAAAAGAGCAACTGTTGTATTGCGAGTCCGTTTAAAAGATCACGCCGTACACCGCCGGTCTCTTGCGGGATCAGAAATGTAGTAGGTACACACGATTTCAAGTTCCCTAGAAGTATCATGTTGTAATGGTTGCGCAGTTTTAATGAGGTGTGCATCGACGTGGATAATATTACGATACCCTTAATGGTCAAACATTTTTCTAACGCTGACACTTACGAAGTCAATGGCTTTAACGTAGCAAGGCTAAAACACGTCCTAATACTGGATGAGTATTCTCGCGCATTTGTTTTATTTCTGTAGAAATACTGGTTCATTAACATCCAATTACATAAGGAATGACCGTCTGGAAACAGTGACGTTCCGCTAGGCCAACAAACAAAAATGAAAAAAAACGCTAAACTGCGGATCTCGTCGTTAAGAAGGCATGTGTGGGCTGCGAATATAGAGGCTCGGAATTACCTCTGGACATTTCGTTTTCCTGACGTAGGCCGACGGAAACTTTAAAACTGCTATTTAGCTCTTGTTATTTTTCAATTACTACAAAAAGTTCTTGTTTATTCAAATATGTATTTTTTCGGGTTAATGAGTTGATGAATAGTTAAATCATTCGCACGTCACGACGGATACAGCCAACCATCTATCCATCCATCAACTTATGATATTGTTGTCCCACAATTATATCTCGAGATAAACCATATCACATTTTAAAGATTCTGGCATTTGACTGAAGCAAAGGTGAATTAACTTTGTACATGTTTATTTTAATATATCACTGTAATGCGTGTGTATGCCGCCTTCGGCTTAATTTCCTGCTGCTGCCACCTTATACACCATCGTCCCACTTTGTGGTTGGCTAAATTAATCGTAAAGTTGGCTGATCTTATGGCAAAAGTGCATACCACTTGTTGTTAAAATATATGTAAATCGATAATTTCGTCTCTCGTTCAAATGTAGGCATTTCATTTATTTTAGAAATTAATTAAGCAGATATTAATTATCCTGGACTGTCACCGTTACTGACTGTAAAATAGCCATCAAAAGGCCTAACACTTTCGTTTTTATTTCAGAATAATTTCATTGTTTTTTTTTTCTTTTGAAACAAAGTGTAAGCCTAGGCGTTAAAGAGCTACACCCGTGTTGTGAACATGTTTAATTCACCATCAATTTAAACCAGTAAAGTAATGTATACTGTTATTCTCGAATCCAATATTTTTTTGTTATTTTAGAACGAGGATTACCTGACAACAATACGCCAGTTTGAGTTTTTGGCGTGGCGGGAAGGCGAGGACTCACCCACATCAGTCCAGCCCATGTTGGATATGTTGGAGGCAGTCAACAGGTGGCAGCCTCACCTTGCCGATAATAAACCCGTGCTCATACATTGCGAGTAAGATCAGAACAAATATAAATATCAAGGCATTTTTGCTGTTGATTCTGCAAACAATTGAAACGTCGCTACTTTTATAACTATATCTATAACTACATAATTTGTATCATAACAGTCCTAATAAGATGATTAAGTTATTACGGAAAGATGATTCCGGAATATACGGAATTAAATTTAACTGGACACATTTGTAATGCTAGTTTAATTTTCTGCAATGCTAGTAATTTAGAAACTTAGGCAAAATGATATTTCATGACCGACCTAACATTATCGACATTATTTTTACATAAAAATCATATTTCAATATCGTGTAGCTACTGGGCAATTTAAATCTAATTTTAATATCAAATGTCAGATCCGGATTTCATCGCTCTGGGGTTGTAGCTGTACTTCTAAACGAAGTTCATCGGATTCAAGCAAACATAGGTCAGATAAATATCGTGGAGAGCGTGAAGACAATGAAACAACGCAATAAAGATATTGTACAGAGTCCGGTAAGTGAGCATACGAAGCTTTTCGACCGTCTTTCAATTATCAATAGAAATGTAGTTTTCACGACTTTTCTTTGGTTTTTATGCAAACAAAGAATACAAGTTTCGACAGTTCATTAATCTGTTAAACGGAGAATTTCAATACTTCATACGTCGGTGTATTTACTTATCTGTATAATAAACTGTATGTACAAACTGGTATCCTTGTTACATATAAAAGACACATAACCAAGCCAAAAATAAATATCATTTACCTGTTTTGCAGACCCAACTGCGGTACATCTACGACGTTATTCAAGAACATGTAAAACAGATGGATGTTTATCAGAATATGTAAGCCAGGACTAAATAGTGTATTGTAAAGTGTCATCACGAATTAACCTAATTTGTTTTCAGTTTATCTTTACAAAAATATTAACAAATGTCAAGTAAGTGGTTTTGTATATGTTGAATGAATCGTATATTAGTATACGTTTGCTGTTATTATTACTTTTATACAGATTTTATTAGTATGTATATAGATTAGGATAGTCTATTGAGTTATATACTAGAAGAGACAAATATCTGTGCTTTTACTTTACTCCGGATGTAGAAATTTCATAATATTAAATTCTGAATGTTGTCAAATGAAATTAGAAACAAACCCTCTGTATTTAAATCATATTAGTGTGCTTAATAAATGTGATTCACTACATATTAACATTGATCAATTTTAAAAAAGATTATATTCATTGACATTCGCATTCGCTACATTAGTATTACTGTTGATATATTTTTCCACATTGTATGTTATAATATTGGTAAATGATACTTACAAAATTGCCTTTTATATTGTATAGTGTTGGTGTTGGGCCATTTATGTTTCTCTTATCATAAAAACACATTTCACATTTTGCTTTATGTAATGGATATTTAAGTAGTTGCAGCAGAAGCTAAATAAAGGCTTTAAGTCTTGTTATTTATAAAATTACACAATAATGCAAAACATTTAAGACAGACTTACTCTGCCTGACACAGATTTGCAATTCCCCCTATTTTGCTTCATTACTTTTTATATATAATTTCTGACACACAATGCAATTAAATCTTACCATATAAAAGTAGCCTACAAATAAAATCGCTTTACAAGTTGTGTATCAATGTAACAAATTGTATCAGTTCAAGAACGACATTTTGAAAGAAACCTACACTATAAGGATATAGTTACAGTATGTGTATCTCTAACTTATTTTGTGTTTACATAATTTGTTTTGCATTTGTTACAACGCGTATCAATGGACGCAGATATCAACATATTAATTATTATTAAAGAGGGTATCTGACATGTCAAGGGTTAGATAACATACCATGAAATTGCATGTGTATTGTGAACAAACTACTTGTAACATTGATAAGGGCATCATCAGAGGGACATGTAAGATAGTGTTTGTTGATACATATTTGAAAGCATAATTGAATATTATTGAGTATAGAAAACGCGTAGTAACGCCACTGAAAATCGATTGGTTTCACGAATGATTGTTCTAAAAAGTATATATCAGTTACTGTTTGGTGTTTGTTCATGTTTATAAATAAAACAAAACAAATAAGCACATCAGGAATAGAATATGTAGGTGTATGTATGTTTTATTTTGTAACCATATTGTTATGTTATATTCGCTAATAAACTATACCAGCACTTGCTTTATTTAAGATTATTTATTTACCCGAGCAGTCTGTTTTGTCAGTGGTCATTCACAGTAGACTTATACAATGTTGTATAGAGGTGCACAGTTTTATTTCTGTTATACATTTCGAGTCGTATATTAGCATATCATATGAAACGCGCCCTATCCGAGCACATCTCCAGCAGTTGACCTTCAGAGGCCATTACCGTGTAAACTGTTATCAGCGTTTTGAACAGGATAAACAACTAAAGAGGTTTTTGTCACAAACTTATCCTGCAACCTGTGTCGAAAAACAATGATCAATATAACCAATATGATCAAGTTATCTGGTAAAATCTTACTTACATATATTTCAATGTATCTCGTTTTGAGTTAAATAGGTTTAATATTGGAATAAATTGTGATTATTCTTTACTCGAATTAGTCATCTCTGTTTCTTAATATTAACCAGTAATATGACTTTAATTTAGTAATCTACTCAGGAAAGGTGATATGTGTCTTGTTTTGTCGAACCTTTCACTTATTACTGACAAGGCAAGTGTTGCGTTTGGGGAGACAAACAGCTTACTTCCAAAAAAGGATTAATTGCAAACTCTCGTTTTTTACAAGATGTTACATTCTCTTACGCCAGCCTATCTCACTACAGTTATTCCACCCGAGTTGGTGATACAACCTCTTACAATCTTCGGAATTCTGTTAAACTTTAATATTCTTTGTAGAACTCAGTTGTTATCGAATTATTTTCTGCCAACCACAATATCCTCATGGAATGTAGTTCCGGAAACTTTTCGTTCCTCTACATCACTGCCCTCCTACAAGTACAATCTTAAAAAGAACAGTTCCTCATTGTTACTATTTGGGTGAACACAAATCGAGTGTCACACATGCAAGGCTACGGATGCATTGTAGTAATCTAAATGAACACTTATTCTCTTAAATCATTATCAATATCCCAAATTTCCATAGTGGTAAAATTGAGGACACCATTTATTTCAGTGTAGCTGTCCCCCAAATCATGCACAAAGGCATCACATATCCGAACGACTGTCTGTAATTAGATCTATGTCACTTCAAATACTACTGTTTTGATAAATAGAGACCACGGACCTGACCAATTCAACGATATTCAATCACGTTCAGCACTACATTCGCCGAACTGGAAACCTTTGATCTCCTTACGATAAATTAGAACAAACTAGATTCTACAACTGACCTGACCTATCCACGCCCTGCCATGTCTACCTGTTTTTCACGTTTCTCTCTCTTTGGCTTCTTACATGCATCAAACGCATATTTACCACATTCTATTTCATATATTTGTCAATCACCTTACACCTTATCCATCAAATTATGACGGTAAAAACATCTACAAATCGTACCAACAATTACACCATTATACCCGTCAAAGGTGTAAACTGGTCAAGAGCAGTCAGGGCAAAATGCTGGTTATTGAATGTGCCTATGACAATATGCTCAAAAGATTAAAGTGAGCAATTGATTTAAAATGGCATGAGTTTAACAATGGGATATTACTTATGGTCAGTTGATAAAAATGTGGTAAAATTACCGAAGCCAACAAGCTGGTATTTGCACATTATTTGAGCTCATATGTACATTAGCAATATAACCAAGTAGAGGCAAAGACAAAACTGAAAGTGAGGGGATCAAACATTTTAGAATTGAGCAGACCATGACGAAGTTAAGGCTAGTCCTCGGAGGTTGTAAATACCATGTTTGAGTGGTATTTTACACTCTGAAATTAAAGACCAACTACCATTTTCTCATTTTGTATGTACACAAACAGGTCGACTGAAAAATCGGTAAATGCAAACCACTCGTGTTTATGTGTTTAAAATGAGTATTAATACCGCATAGAGGAACAGTATAATACTATGTTAACATGAAAAAGCATAACATTGGTTCTTGAGACCGTTTGAATGATCCATGCAATGAAAAGGTCTTGGTTGCAATGAATGACATGAGGATCTAGACAATTTATTGACTTTGACGACATTATAATAGCACTGCATTAGGCTTCTAAATAGTAACAATCACCCTTTACCTTGTAATTACACGAACATTGAGCACTTTTCATTTTAAAACTTTACAAGTGATGATGTATACACTACCCGCTATAATTCATTAGAAATTCTTGCCCTTCATATACATACCAGAAACACCCACGGAGGGACTCATGATAAATAATAACTGAGCTCTCAATACAAACGTAGTAGCGATCATACACATATTTAGTGTCATAATCAACGCTGTGATCAGTCGATATCCCAATGATGATAGTATAATAACATTATTCGCATGGTTATTTCAGATTCCAAGGTGAGGTCTTTGATCTGCAACATGCACAAGAACAAGCCTGAATTACTTTAAATTCGTCAGTTATATGTTCGTTTTTTATTAAAACTAAAACAGCTTCTTTAACTCAGTTTCTTCTTATTATGAAAGACATATAATACATGAATACACAAACTGCTTTTCGTAAAGACCTTCCATGAATAACACTTAATGAGAGCTCATCCATAAGTGTATTTAAGACCAAAGCGTACGGCATGTGTAAAGTTTACATCAAAGCGCTAAGAGCACGAACAAAGTAAATTCCGATGGAGGGTTACCAAAGCAAACTTGGCACGATTGGTACGAGACGTCCAAATAATATGTGTAAGATAATCCAATGGTACGAAAATCCATGATTCGCAGATTTATTTTACTTCTTAAACAGTACAAGCTTAAAATATCAAGCAGACGTGTTTATGTGAACTATTGATGAAACATGCATTCTGAAATTATAGCTAATATACAAGGGACGAAACGAAGGGACGGAGTTTTTGCCGTTTTGACCTTAATATTCACTGCAATTCTGTGTTTAATTTCACTAAGCTATGATAGGTTTAGAAAAAGCATCACGCCGAACGTTTGAACGCATGGATTTTGGAAAAAAAGTATTTAAACTTAAAGCAATACAAAGGGGATATTATACTAGGACGCTTTTCTGGCAATCTCATTAAAATCATATCGTGACGTTCACTTCATTTCATTACGTTATGTACGATCTGAGAACATGACGTTAGAGGTCACCTCAAGTTAACCTTTATAACTTGCATATTCATAAGCATGTGCACGAAATCATGTTCAATGATAACGTTCGTAACGTAGCAGGTTTGGTTGAAACTTGGAAATGGCGTCGTTGGTGACGATGCTGACCCAGGATCTCCCTGCCCGCTTTAACAATTTCTTTCCGAAAATCAGTGACTGTTAGCCTTTGATAAATTAACGAAGCATGAAATAGATAACAAGGTCAAGGATGACAGTTCAGTTGAATCGGAAAACGATTATATTAACTTAACTGGATAATAGAAAGTTATATAATGCTTTTAAACGAGAGCATATCGTGTAAATGGATAAATAACATTATTAATTACACCCATAGATGATACACCACTACAAACCTGATGTGATGTTTTGAATTTGACAATGTAATACAAATTCGCGAGCACGAGCAACATCATTGTCTAGATTCCTGGACCTGAACTTCGTTCTCAGACGTTAATCACGGTGATTGACCAGTTAAATGCTGAAAGTTAGTCATTATTTGCACATATCTATGCTTAAAAGTGTTCATATTGATACATTGTTGATGTTATATGTAAACACCTAAGTAAAGCATGTGTAAACTATCATCTATGCTAATCATGTTGCACAGTAAATGTTACTGTAAGCCAGGTAAGTTTTAACTTGACTTGTATTTAATTGTGTAAAGCTCAGTCGGGTTTTTTATTATTTTTACGAGGGAAACCCCTGTGGTATAAATTGTTTTTACTGCATTGCAGCTGCAATATTTTGGAACTTAGAAAAGTGAGGTTCATTTAATAAATAATAAGATTTTTTTATATTATCTTTTATTAGGAGAAGGATGTATCATCAAACAGGTTTTAAGATAATATAAAAAAAAAAACAGGAGGCTGGGAGCCTCTGCATTGGAGTAAAAAATTCTTCTATTTGTCAGAGAATGCCCAAAAAATATTTTGATTTAAGAGTAAAGACTGAATCAGGTGAATAATATGAATATTTTGTGGGGTATTTCATTTAAGTTATACTTAGAAATGTGAATTAGGGTGTTATTGTTTATGATTATCATTCTAAATATTAATAATTACATTGGACATAATTGGTTTTACCTTTGCCAACCCGACATCAGGTTTTGATATTTGGAAAGTGTTTCGGCTGATAAAATGAAAGATTTTAAAATCTACTTCATCATCATATTCACTAATCACATCATTCGAGTGGAGTATTCTCGCGATATTGATAAAATACTGAGCGCACATAGCAGTGGGAAAAGTTTTTTTACAAAAAAACAACCTTCTTTTATTACAAAAAACAACAACCTTCTTTTGTACACATCTGATAAACTGGTTAAAAGCAGTCAACAGTTGGGTGTTTAGATGCTTTCAACACCTAAACTTTTTTTACTAAATTAATTGAGGCATTATATTTCACTTATATTTCGATTTCTTTTATAGTTTATACATGTAATGGAACAATCTGTAAAGAAAACATAGATTCTCTTTCAGCCAAAATAGATAGAGGATGAAGTGACTTAATTATTCTCAAACGTCTGTATCTAACTCGGTGATTTGATTAATTATACTTCAAATATACAGGAAAAATAAATGAGATCATCGTATTCTGGAAGCAGTTTATTAAATAAAATAGATACCCGATATATGTAGCCTTAGTGTTCAAAACTATATTTTGTCCATTGGGATGGCAGTACTTTTCAAATCTGGTATACATTTATTAAGGTAAATCAGCATTCAGTAGTTATTGATTTAATGAAGTGAATCAGTAGGTTTGAACAGAAGCTGGGTCAGTTGACAAAATATCATCTCAAACACTAAGCTGCTAAATGGTGTGTCTGTCACATTAAGACATATTATTTTACATATTATTTTGGTAAATTCAAACTAATAAACTTTAACCATAACATAAACATAACATAAAGAGACACATTTAATACAACAATTAACAAATAAAATAGTTAATGATTGGTAACAAACTGTATTCATGTGCAGTATATATAGCTAATGAAGTGAATGTCACTGATCTGTATAAATGATCAAATTCATAGCTGATCATGTTTAATGTGAACTTCAAATATTTTGACTCCTGTTTTTTTTCTTCTTAACATATTGGTTTACATAATGGTTGCTGTTATGAGGCAGCCAGAGTCCCAGTTGTTCTGCACTTCCATAGTGTACCTTAAAAATGAATTGAAAGAATAGTTGAATAAATAAATTCTTGATAAATGCTTAGCTACAACAGTGTTGTGTTTTGGATTCTAAGTAATAAAAAATGTTAAGTCATCTAATATGATTTACTTTAAATTTCTTCACTGATTTCCCTCTTTGACAGAGTGAAAGAATAATACTTAACAAGTATATGTCCAGACTTGAAATGTAATATCATTCAAATGTTTACAAACAAGTTTTTTTTATCTTTACACAAATATTGCAAACACATGGAATCCAAAGATGCTTTAATCAGTAACTTCAAGTAGTATTATATCTACCTATTTTCTATTCCTTAAATAAAATTTAAAAAAAAGTTTGATGAAAATTTGAATATGTATTAACCTGTTCTGTTTGTGTCTAACGATTACCATATGGATATGGTATATACAGGAACACCTTCTTCTCAGACTTTTAGACAGCTGGACTTCCTGAATTGTTCAACTAAAAGCAATAAGTTGTCAAAAAACACAAACATTCATTTCACTTCATGTCAATGTAACATTAGTTAGTAACTTATTCTGCACACAAGAACATGTACATAAAAAAATGTATTCTTTAAATAAGCTGTGAAATTATAATTACTTGTTTTAATATTAGTGTAGGTCTATTTTTTAAGATTGTATTATTTTGGACAAGTACATCAGTAACATTCATCAATGGGACAAGATTAAATACACAAGGAGAGTACTGTATTGCATTTATTAGTACAAATACAATGAACAGTTACACACAGGTTAAGCAGCACTTACCATCCATGATACCTGATATAGTAACTGCTAAGATATACGTCTGTTCTGTCTGGTTCTGTATGTTGAAACCCACAGTTTTTCTCTAGCCAGCCAAACAGGGCACTGCTTGCAGCGCCCTCTCATTCTGTGATCACGTGGTAGTCATGCGATCACAGCAACTGTTAAAATAATCTAAACATTATAAAAATATTCAAATGTTAACTCAACCAGGGAAGATAGCTCAGATCATATTTGTTTCAAACTCTATTTATAAATACAAAATGCCGTCAATTAGAAAGGTTATTTGTATAAAATATTACGTAAAGTTTAAAATAGCATTTCTGTACAAGCTAACTGTTAGTACATGATTTGAGTAAGTACTTGCTATTGTTTATATGTTTGAGTTGAAGACAAACTAAGCGCTAATATTTAAGCTGTAATCTAAGATGCCATAAAACTAAGTGGAAATAAGAGCAAAGACGTCCATGTTAGTTAAACGATTGGTTAAATTGTCAACCGGTATAATATCATATATCATCGTGATTCCAACAGTCAATGTTTAAAGACCTTATTTAAAGGCCGGATTAAGGGGTGCATGTGCACTCCGCCCCCTTCATATACTAGTGGTTTACCTTACAAACATTGTCGAATTGTGTTGCTAACATCGGTGTATAAATATGTATACAATCGATCAGAATGCCGGTTTTCAGATTAAATATAAGCAAAAAGTCATTGGGGGGGGAACGTTGACCCGAAACACATGTTTTGGTTTCCGTGAAACTGCCCCTGTTATATTTTTTTCAACAATCAGTTATGCTGAAATTAATTTGTTTATATTTTCGAATCAGATAACCTGTTGCTCTTATACATGTTTTAAACCATTAAGAGTTATCCGTCTAGATATAATAGAAACAATTTATATCTCCATAAAAAATACTGCATTCGGACAAACAATCATTTAACCTTTAATTGTCAGCAAAGCAATGAATAAATCAAAGATCTAGAGTAAGGGTCATTGAAGACTACAGTTTTGTTTACTTACCCAAAAATATTCTTAAGACAAATTACAGCAATACAAAACTCAATAACGTTAACCACAGTGAAAACCTTTTGACAATACCTGTTTAACAGAGTTTACGTGTAAAACAATTGCATATTAAAAGCATTATTACACGTGATGATGCTACTATCAAAACAAGTTTCAGATATTGACTTCTGATGTTGTTGTCAGACGATGTTCATTACTTTAATAACACTTCGACAATTGCCATTAGTCATTGGCTGAAATAAGCAGCTTAGGTTGTAATTTCTTTACAAAGAGGATAATTGTTTGTTTCAGTGTTAGCTCGTATATTTCACCGAGTGAGCACCAAAATATATATCTCACGAGTAGCGTGGCCACGAATAAAATGCTCACTTTGTTGTTCACGAGGTGAAATGACTTTCTTTCTTACACTGAATCAAAAAGAAATATTATATGACTTTAATTGGACTTAACGGTCATTTAATTACACTTTTTAAGAACCATGCTCTAATTTATATGATCAGGTAACGTCATTTCGAAAATGACGTCAACGAAATGGTGTCCAAGACATGTGCGCGCAGACGTTTGTTTTTGAACCAAATAAAAATATCAATTTGATATATTTTACCCTTTGAAACAGTAAAATATCAATTTTATTTCACTGATAAATCCCATTAACCACCGGAAAGTATTTAATAAAGTCCCGTGATACATTTTTCAATTGAGCTCCATATTAATGAGGGAATCGTCATTTAAACTGAAGTCGGAAAAGTCAGCTGAATCGTTAACTGTTTTTCCTGCAATGTCCTTTGTTGCAGAATGGGCGCAATAGAGAACAGTTTTGTATTAAAAAGCTTGATAAGCCATGTGTTTAATAATCAGCAGCAGTAAAGTTGCTTATTCGTTGGATTTTCTAAAGCCTTGGATTATTTAATTATTGATGACAAATGGTACAAGTTGTATAAATTATGACTTAGAGGAAAGTTACTTGAGGTAAAAAAAGCATATATTTAAAGTTAAATTTAGAGTATAACTATTAAATGAGAAATGAGAATGATTTGATGTTTGAGGCGTGATGCAATGCAAATGTCTGAGTCCTTTATTATTTTCATTATACCTTAGTGATTTGGAAGAAGAATTGTTTCTAGAGGGGGGGATTGATGTTCCATTTATAAAAAAAATATGTTACTGTATGCAGATGATAAAGTTATTTTTAGCTCTTACAAGTGAATATATGCAGCACAATTTCAATATTTTATTTGAATATTGTTCAAAGAGGAAGTAAACTGTCAATACAGATAAAACTAGAATAGCTATAATTGGGAAAAGGGGTAGAATACCTGACAATTCATATGTTTACTTTGACCCAGTTTATCTAGTTTTATTGAGTGTTTGTTTCTTTTTCTTAACGACGGCTTGAGCACTTAACATTGGTTCTATATGGCCAATGTTTTACTGTTTAAACACATTTTGTGGAGTTGTACTGGAAGTTTTATGCAGGTTTTGTTTGCTGCAGAATCTGAATAAGCGTGAGTAGATAAAAGTTTAATCAATATATAAGCTGTAACACATGTTAATAATTACAACATAAGGCAAGTTCATACCCAATTAGAACGCATAGCTCTTCATATATGTGCACATTTAACTATTACTCTTTTACATGATCGTATTCAAGTTTTTTTTCTAGTTCCTGTTTGGTTGATATGTTTCGTTTTGAAATAATTGATAAGTTTTGAGACACGTGTTGTACGTATACTAACTATATTAACTAGTTTAAACATTCTCACTGAACCTGATCCGGGGCGGTAGCTCCAGCATTTATGTAAATACTTATATTTCGTTGCATGTGTGGTATGTCTTGGTGTGTTTTAGTATGCATCTCTCGTTTAAGTGTTTGTTTGCCCTATGGCTTGTGCCTGATAACAAGGCTTTCGCAGCTTACATTTTTTTATCAAACGCCGAATAAGGTTGGCCTATTTTACATCTTTATTTAGTATTGAAACGCAAGCTCATCCCTTATCCATAAACAAACAGACTTATCATAGTTCACCAACCACCTTTAATGATCTCGTAACCGCGTCGTTGAGATAAACTGAATTTAAAAGGGTTGAAGATATAAGAAAACATTAAGAAGAATCTACTAAATCTCAGTTATCTCTATATAAATTCAATTACTTTATTAATGCAAGGAGATATATCGTTTGGAAACAATATCTCCAAAATGTATATTTATGATTTATTTCAACCGCCTTTGCTCCCGATAGTAACTAAGTATCTAATGTGTCCAAAACAATAATTCAACTCATTGTTTTGTTCTGTTTCCATTTGAATGTTTCAACTAATTCGACGTCCAATGATATTGTATTTCTCAGGTTTTTGATCAATTTAGAGCTTAGTGTGTGTATGTTCAGACATATTTATAAAAAGGGGAATTGTAAAAATTAAAAACGTGAAATAAACGTAATTTATAACTTATTAAGATACTCAATCAAATAAATGTCTGTCTTTAGTTAATAAACAGTATTTCACCTATCTAAAACTGAGCTGTTCGCGCAGAGCATTTCAGTTGGCTCAACATTTGTCTTCCTAAAATATATTGCATTAAAGTTAAAAAAAGAGAGAAATATTTATGTTCCTAAACGAAAGCCGAAGACATTCAAGTACGGTGTATATTGATCAGATGATATATAGAGGGAAAAGATAACAGGACTGAGGCAGGTTCGGCCCTATCTATCATTGGTATAATCATTGTTTGTATGGATTTTGATATGGTTTGGAGTATTTAAACTGATAAAATAATTTTAAAGCTTCCTCATTCATTTATTTGTGAGTTTTCTTGTGAACTAAGCGGAATTATCCTGATGACATTATGAGGTAAGTGTGATTGGGATTAAACAATTTCACTAAGTGTTTGATTGACTTCCACATTTCTCTTGGATATAACCAAATATAAAGACTGTGTTTTCCCCTTTTTATGATCATTGATTAGTAAGCTTATACTTATTCACTAGACTCTAACAATAATATTGTTACCTTATGATTAACATAACACGTGCATAATATATATTTTCATTTAATGTATCGATTGATGGTGAAGGTATCTATTTAACGCTTTATATGAAATTCTGATATTGATAGTTGTATTAAATGAGATCATGGATTTGCTGACATGGTGAATAACCAGCTTAAGGTTTGTATCTTTATGATCTTGGATGATCAACCAGTAGCTGACTGTACTGTATTTTTCGAATTAAAGAGTATATATTTAGTCAGGGACATTACATTCGTTAACCAAGCTGCGACCTATTTCTTACAAAAATGTCGCACCAACATTATCGACATCTCGATAAATATATTGGAAGAAGAAATCAGACATTTTTAACAGGTAACAGAGTCGGGTCCAATTGTTAACGCCACTAAGACGAATGCACAAAGTAACAAACTAAACATAACATTACTTTTTAATAAATACGTTTCATATGAAGGGAAATCGGTAAAACTATCCTAGCTTATACTATTGACCCAGACTCCTTAACAAGGGTGGATCTTATGATTGCACTTCATATTTACGAAGTATGAAACTAGCAATCTCGGTTTGACTAGCAGTTTTTGTGTAACGCAGTCATGAACCAATTTAGTGTCTGATTCCACACACTCTAAAAAGCAATTTGGATAAAAAGTTTTGATATAAGTTTCATTCAAATGTTTTTAAAACTGGATGACTTGTGTTTACTTGTGATCACGCTTCACATCACTATGGAATATTTTCATATATACAAATTGATGTGTGTGTGTGCGTGTGTGCGTGTGTGCGTGCGTGCGTGCGTGCGTGCGTGCGTGCGTGCGTGCGTGCGTGCGTGTGTGTGTGTGTGTGGATTCGCTGATATAAGAAACTTAATATAAGATTATAATTAAACTTCATGAAGCATTTAGCATTCATATATATTCTTACTTACATCTGTCGTAAGTCACTTACAGATAACAACTTACGGCAACAAACAAGCTCAGATATCTTTTATAATTTAATTTCAATAGTTTCAGTGACTGCCATCTTGCTTTTTTAATGGCACTTCAATCACTTGAACTCTCAGAAACCTCCTACGACCAATTGACTTTATTACGGAGTTATATTTTAACTCTTAAAAGCCATAGAAAGAGACCACCGCAACAAACAAAACCAAAGGCAAACAAGTTCACTGTGGCACAAGACCTATTTATCTTTGCTAGAACATTTAGTGTTCACTGTTTGACTCCAATGCCAACACATAAGAGAGGCCAAGCACCCACAAAATGAGAACTAAGAATTCTCACCTAATAAGTGAGTCATTTCATATGATCTAAATATTAATGTTGAATACCCCGTTCGTTATCTCAATCTCGTCAAATGATTTTTTGTTGTCAAAGGAAGTCAGCTCTTACACTTTTAACATAGTTTGTTATCAATTTCAGGTAATAAAACAGCTTTAAACAAATGCGCATAATCTCTGTTTTTGCAAGATTATATTTTATGATTAAACAGCAAATAGAAACACATTTCATGTGGAGAGGGTCATGAGGCGGTTACTTGACACTTTTTTTTACCCAAATATAGAATCGTCACATGTTTTACATTTCTAGTTAAGAGTATATCTTCGAAATTATAGTAAATTAAAGTAGGAATTACAAACACCTGTGAATACACACTAGCAAAAAATGTATAGAGCAAACAAAACATATGCCCTAGCGGCACCAGCTTGGCGTTAAAATCAGGATCACAATTGACGACATAACCATTTAATGACAACACTGCCCAATATTACTTTCACGCGTTGTATTAACCCACTTAAACCAATAAACCAGGATGAACTTCTTTCTCAAAGTGATATTTATATCTAATAGAAGTAATAGATTAAGTGCTATGATAGTGGGAGAAAAATATATTGTTTAAGATGAGCGTGCTTGTTGATTATCTTAATCAAATATAATAGTATTAGTAGCAGAAGTAGTTGTTGTTGGTCTTATCTTTATTATTATTTTCATTATTATAGCATTATAAGGCATAGTTATGGAGCTTTTCCTACCTGAGTATTTGTTAATCCATTTAAACTTCCAATGCAGATTAACCATGGTTTCAATAGAAATATATTAACAACTTATTTTTTTATAAAACACGTAACGAGCAAAAATGTTGTCAACGGAGTTTAACAATTAATCTTAATGGTAAAATATACCATGGCTGGCTTCTTTTCGTAGGCCAATAGCATTTATCGGGATTTGAAAAATATTGTATAAGACAAATAAAAATTTTAAACTCACTAATTGATATTGGCTGTGTATTCACTTGTAAAACAGTTTTAAATAATTCACGGTTCGCCTATGTTTATTTTCAAATACTTCTCCTTTAATTATCTTAGTGTGTATCACGTTCTTTAAAATGATTATGTTTAAATGTTGTTTAGTGGCCATGATATATATCTTACTCTTAGTATGCTGTTTTCGTTACTGGCTAAAAAATGGTCGTTGTTACATTTAAAAACAACACCGTAATATGCATAAAGTATTAAAGATATCTACGTTAATCTTGAATATCTGATGTATATTCATGCATCAAAGCCAGTGTGAAGAAATAGGCACAGACTTCCGACTGTTCAACTCAACACAACTCGAACACGACACTGTTTACCAGTTCTATATTGTATTTAACTGTTTTATCATTCATAGTTCGATCAAGACTATCAGACAAGACTTGGCTAACTCCAGTCTGTCTAAAAACCCGGCTCTATCTCATCTCCATGGCTAACTGATTCTACAGAAAAACGTAAAACTTATATATGTTTAATAAAGACAAAAACGTGACAAGTACAACAGACTGATTAATATAATAAATTCCATGTACAAAAATAGAACACATGCAATATTTTCCACAATAATATAATTGAATGTAATGCTCATGTAATTCTTGAAAGGTGTATTTAGAGACTGAGTATTCCTGCGTATTTACCACGTTCACAACACATGGTCATTCCATTTTGGAGCTTTATATAAACACATAACATTGCTCTTGTGTAAAATATAAAATATATATTTCTTCAATCGGTTCTATTTTAACCATAAGTATTAATAAAGCTCGTAAATTAGACAATATTAATGTTGTTTTGCGACACAAATACATGTACAGATAATAGGTGTCGCATTTTGCGACTCATTAATTATAAAGTACTATAAGTAAACCGACATAGTCTTTTTAAAACATTTTTATCTATATATAAGAGCAAAGATTTTATCAAATATATGACCTACGTATCATCAATGTATAGTTGAAATGGTCATGTTCAGTGGTAGATGTTAACTGGGAATAATAGGTTGACATAATTATAATATATATCCATAAACGCACATCGTTAGCATATAACTGTCAACAATATAAATGCTTCCAAAAACACATGGCAATTTCAAACATTTAGTAAGGATTATTAAAATAGAGTGTACAAACCTTATGGCGAAAATACGTAATTTGTAAAATAATCATTCATGAAAATGCATCATTTAATGCACTTTTTTTTCTATAATTGCTGTAAAGTAGTGTCAAAATATGTGTTTTACAATCTTGATTGCCATAGTTTGGCCTGCATTTAGTCATATGATGTTTTTCTGTATCGGCAGAGATGGACTGAAGTCCAGTTTGTTAGAGATGGACTAGAGTAACGTTTTTTTTATATGGAGTAGAGTCAAGTATGGAGACGGACTGGAGTTTTCCAGATCTTGTCTGAAAGTCTTACTCGAACAATGTATGATGTAGTAACTGAATAAAACATGGAACTGGGGAGCAGTGTCGTTATGTTCTAGCAGAGTTGTTTGAGTCAAGTTGAACTATTGGGAGACTGTGGCTGTTACGACACCATAAGTTTGATATTGGCATGCTTGCTGCGAATTCATTACAAGAGTTGGCTTTTCCAAATTTAATTCATGTAAATATGAAATAACTTTCGAAACCTCAGCATGTTAATATATTTCATTTAAATATATATAATAGACTGAAGCTGACATTTTTCTGCCAAATATTAGGCCAATTAACATTGAGTGATTTTCTAAGAAACATTACTAAAGAGAAGAGATAAGCCGTTGAAAAAGAGCGACATTAGATGCCGTCGAACAAAGTCCCTCTCTTTTGGCATGGCGATGTAGTTTAATTCAAACTATTTTCGTAACATTTTCGCTGTAAAATAGAAATATAATAAAACACGGTGAAATAGCACTTCTGTTTCTGTTACTTTTACTAGAGTTTTATTGGATATAAAATCAAATCCTTATGTACCTCTCAAATACAAATAATGAAAATATTAATATTTTAGAACGGATGTGTGTAATGAAACAACACACTTATACAAACTACAAACCATTCCATTAAAATCCATCTCAAATAATATGCTTGTACTTGAATAATTAGCGGTAAAACATACACCAAACACATAATTTGTTTCTTCTGAAACAAACAGCTCATTATATACGAAGTAGAGAAAGTACAACATGTTTTCCAGTTTATGTTGTGACGAATTATGTTTTTCAGGTAAAGTACTTTGATAACTCTGGGCGGATTTGAATCATCAGTAAGGATGAAGACACACATACTACTATTAATTTGGGTTAATGTCCAAGTTATTTTGTCAGGTAAGAATAGGTACCATATACATGTATAAGTATGAAAATTATTTATAACCGCAACATGTCTTTCGACGTATACCTTTTGACTGTTCAAAAACAGATTGCCATCTTATAGTTGTTATTTCTTTCGCATGATTGATTGATATGTCCAGTCAACAAGTCATGTGTAAGCTTACGATTCTTATAAAAAAAATGATAGCTACGGAAAGACGTGTATGTAAAGTGAAAACAATATGATGAAACAAAAGTACACTTCTAAGTCCGATTGCAGTTGTAAATGGAAAAAATGAAAACTTAAAGCACGATACAAACGCTTATGATACTGATGCAAACATTCTAATTTGTAGATCGTGATCTCCTTCACCAGTCCAGCATTACTCCAAACATAACAAGCTCACAATACTTTAAAGCATGGTCTCCAGACAAAATTCTTTCTGATGTCAGTCAAGACGCTGATCAGTGCCTGTGTTGTGCAGCAATTATAACACCGGGATACATTTACATAGATTTAATGCACACATATTCCGTCAGCCGAATAGTCTTACTTGGGCGTCAGGACACACCTATCGGTAAGTATCTGTGTCAACGATTACACGTGGTACTTATCATAGACCGCTACGCGATTCAATTGGCTGGAAACGGAAGCTAAATTATCTTATTAATGTTGACATTGCCTTTCGCAGAACATTCAATTTGTTATTACTAAGGCATAATCATTCTTATTGAACGGGGGCCCTTTAGGGCTTACGTTCATTTGAGGCATATCAGTTCATAACTACAATTCGTTACATGGTAAAGTGGTCAAAACAGTACGCTATTCAATATTTATGCGAAAAGCTACAGACTCAAGCTCAGTAGCATAAGTTTAAACATAAACCCGGTTTAATTGCACTGGGTAAACGCCAAAGACATTGAACATAAAACCACAAACAGAGACAGAAACATGGAAGACCAGCACAAAACACCACAAGCAGCACAGTGCATATATACTATATATATAAAAAACTAGGTATGTTTATCAAGGATTGTTATGTACCGCCTTGGAACAGTCAGTAAAATGTACTGGGGGTTTACACCAGTTTAAGTGCACACACCTCATTCTTTTTATTTATTATTATTTTTATTATTATTATGAATTATTAGATTCATCGTGTTAATTTTGATTTTTAAATAAAACATAGTACTACTTTTTTAACAAGAGGCTTTTCATTTGCTGTGCTGTTCATTTATATGTTCTGCTTGTTTACACATGTCATTTTTATATCAATTTCTTAACATAAACATAATAATCATTCCCATTGCGGAACTTATTACTTCAAACCAAATGTACTACTATTTACAGAACAAAGATGATCATCTTATGCATTGATTCTATTGAATTTAAAATGCAATGTCATGTACAGTTTATATCAACTTCTGTTTGTATGTTTTCCTATTAACTTTTTCACACATTTTTTTTTTAAAAACCTAAAATCTTCTGAATCTTTTACACATATTACTTTTAGATACACTGTACCTGCTATGTTCTATTTTTTTAATCATCCCTATAAATATTGGTTAGATAGCATAGTACTGCCATATTTTTTAGTAATTTGCAATTTGCCATTACTCAGTTAACTTCAACACTGTAGACTAAAGCTTGTCATGACCTATGGTCATGAAACTTGACATGGAGGCTGGGCCTGACCAGTGCATGACCTTTTATTTTTAGGGGTCATTGGGTCAAAAGTGAAGATCACTGTGACATTGAATCCGATAAGGTTTTCCGAGTGATAACTTGACAATGTCTGCACCCAATAGCCTCAAACTTGGTTTGTAGGTTTGGCCTAACCACTAGATGACGCCTTTTACGTTTAGGAGTCATCAGGTAAAGGGTCACGGTGACCTTGAATGCAAACTTTTTGTCAGTGTAGTATTTTGAAAATGCCTGCACCCGTGGCCTTAAAACTTGACATTTAAGTTGGAGGGGTGGGGACGACCGGTAGATGATCCCTATTAAATTGAGGTCATCTAGTCAAAGTTCAAGGTTTCAACTAAAATTGGTCATTTAAGGTCACGTCATAATTACTGATTCCCTGCCGTAAGCAGGATACATGTCTACAGCAAATATCAGTACTCGTCTAAGCATAATAAAAATACTGTTCTTCCAATCCTCACACTTTGAATAGTCATAATTTAAAAAAAATACCTCAAAGGCATCCAGTGTCAATAATAAATCAGCTATTATCTAGGTCCATAAATATTTTATTCAAGTGTCCAAATATTCCTGACAACATGGAGCTCGTAAAGGCATTATTTTAAACAAACATTCCTTGTTAAAAAAATTATGTTCTAAGTATCTTATCATCGAAAAGGCTATCCTATCAATAATGTTGAAGTCCTCCATTGCGGATGTCAGTTTATCTTGAAAGATATGTATCCTACCTCTCCAGTTCGCAAGTTTGTCACCTAGTTTTTTTTCTTAAGCATAGACAATAATACACATTGGATCTGAAGCCTCAAACAATATTTATGTTAACACAAATTCTAGAAAGCAGAAACTCGAATGTAAACAAACATTCCAGTCACAATTCCATCAAAACAAAGCCGTGTGTAAAAATAAAAGAACCCTTCTTACTTGGTTTCATATAGCATTTTGCGAATTTATTCAAAGTATTTTCAGAATGTCTTGATCTCAGTTAGAAGAAAATCCTATTTTGTATTTTAGTGCAAAAATTGGAAGAAAGCATAAGTTTCCCTCAGATTTGCTTATTTTGCAGATCTAAAACCTTTCGTTGGACAACTGAGGGCAGAAATATGTTCTGAACTGTGTTTGATGGCTGGATTTTAACATGCAAACAAAATAACCGACCATACGCAAGATTATGTAGTGATGTAAAACAGGACTCAGTTGAAGTTTAAACAAAACCAGTTTTCAAAATCCAAATTTGGAAGACTGCAATAATTAATGATGATGAATTAATTGGCTGCAAGTGTAGGTTATGATTAAGGCTGAGAAGTCAATACGGCATTCATTTTGTCCACAAAAAGTGCTCGTTGACCAATCATGACTGATTAAATTATATCCCATGAAAGATATGCGATTTAATGTTCAGTAAATATTTTTAATATCCAATAATAAATTATGTTTTCCTATTATTTCAGGCAACCAGTTTCGGCAGATCTCTTTAACGGCAAATAACGGAGATTTGATTTCGGTTTCTAATGACAATGATACATACCTTGCAGCAACTATAAAGCCATATCATTTAATACAAACAATAAGAATAAATGGTCAGCCAACTGTTGGAGTGATGACCGTATGCAATGTGAAAGTTTATGGACCAGATTATTGTAAGTAGCTTTTTGTTATTTTATTAAGTTCTTTACTGCGTTATAATATATATTGATGAAACAATATTAACTGAAAACTGGTTGTTTGTGGATATTTATCTTCGATTCCCTGATGTCCATGGAGGGGGGGGGGGGGGAGAGGGGGTGGTGGATGATAAAGTGTGCCTAGGTGGGGAACGAACCCACAATCTCGTTAGTGCAAGCCGGACACATAATCTACTTGAACACTCTAAACATCCCCCAAGCTCAGTGTATATATTGATATCTACAAAATATGCGTAAACCTTGTACATATAAATTTAATATAGGCAATAAGAATATGTTATCATATCACATGTTCATGTTGTCGGATTTTTTTTATCTTCATGTGCACAGTTTATTTAGGTAAAATACTTGACTTAGTTGCATTTTGAAACAGGTTAGGTAGAGGGAGAAGGCACAGCTATACCCATGAAGTCATTTGACATTGCATTTATTTGTGCAAAAAACCAAGCATGCAGCTTTGAAATTAAGTAGCTTTTTTCTTTTTGAATTTAATTTCTTTCTTGTAACAACGGAAAAGTGGTCTGAACAATATAACCATTGCAAAGTTACGTCCATCATGCCGTTTATTTGATTTTTAAAATAAGCATGTTGGCTTTTTAATACACAACTCGCCGGGACACTTTGACGTTTAACGAATTCTAAACTGTTATTGCTAAATATGAAATGTTGTGCTATTCACATTCGATAATAAAATTAAAATTATAGGGACAAGCCAAGTAGTCGAATATTACAAAATTAATCTATGGCAATGGACCTTAAGGCATAGAAATAGAGACACAAACGACTAAACACCACATACTTGAATACAAACACCAAAACGATCAATGATGAGATAACGGCACTGGAACGATCAGTAAAACACGCGTTAAATAAAGTTTATTGGAATGTATTGTATGGCCATAACCTCACACGTGTCCCAACATTTATTACTTATTATTTAATATCATTGAGTCCAACTGTTGGGTAGGTATATTTTCGATCACTAAAACAAATGACTTACAACCACATTTTATACAGTGTGCTCGGTCTTGCCTTTTGACATTCAATTATATATCCCATAGCCACTGCGTTTACTATTTCTCCTTACAGTAACTTAAAGAATACCTTAATTCATTCTTTCTCCACGTTCTATAAGTATTTGTAAAATAACAGTTTTAAGACATTCTATGTATTTTAATGTATACCGTCACGGTAAACAAACCGCACCACTGCAATGAAAAATTGACCAAATTGTCAAGTCAATTTGAAAATATTGTGAAAATGAAAGTGTATGTGTTTTAGTATGTCACTAAGTTAATTTAACGTTTAAATTATTGACCATTCAAACATTTTGTAAATCAGCACAAAAATACAGCGCAGCGTGGTTAAATATATGTTTCTTTTCTGAATCACTCTTATCATTCAAAACACATATGAACAGTACTTATAGTGAATTTACAATAACTTCTAAAAAGCCAGACGTATTTACATACAGTGACAGGTTTGCCAACCCAATCCTCCGTGTACAACACTTGCATTGCCGACCGAGCATTGGATGGTATCGAAGATCCTGGTCATGGTGATATAGAACTTTGTCAAAGATGCAGTGTTACAGCAGGAGCAAACCCTTGGTGGTCGCTTGATTTAGGCGGCGATTACCTGATTGGAAGCATCCAAGTGCTTGGAAGAGGTACATAATGCACGTTGAACACATGACTCTATGTGCATGACAACGAAATTAAATTGCCAATCAATTCAACACATTTAAACTACAATTAACATTAACTAGCTTCATCGAAAATCGTAGGAATGAGTTCGTGCCAAGGATAGATATTCAATATTATATGTTAATAAATAAGTGATTTGAGATTGGCCCTGCTATTATTATAAGGGCAATACGACTGTCCCGAGGACAAATAACAGGGAAAATATCAAATGACTTCTATATTGACAATTTTATTAAATAACTTCACGGACTTAAAGGATTCAAAATTTAAACACTACGTTTGTTAAAAGTGAATGCATTGTAGCAAAGAACAACTCTTAAATGCATTACATTTTTTATATTTTTTTATAAATTATATTTATTTAAAAGAAAATGACTTTTGTTTCCAAATTTCAAGCTGCGAATCTGTATCAATGTTTGGCCCTGTTTAAACAGCTAATCTTTATTTGTTTTCAAATTTTATATAAATATTGGCATTTGTATTATTAGACGAGGCAAAAGCTGTGTTTAAGGACTAATAATTAATAGTTATTTAATAAAACGTTTTACTACGTTAACAATATTTTTCTTCTAACCCCAAACGAAATAACACACACTTGTCACTACTGTATCAGCACCATAACGGTAAATGTACAAGGAGTAGCGTTATACTATCGCTAAACTTCGTTTTTTACATTTTTCATTCGTTGGATTTAATACAGGAATAATTGTTATTAATGAATAATATCACATTTCACATTTTAGTACTGAAGGGTATGATCACTCTTTTGATAACAGTTCAATGGACATGAACCTTTGGACAACTTACTATCTATGCAATGAATATCTAGTTAATAAGTGTAAAATATGAAACAGCATAATTTTGAATTTATAACTAGAAACCCCGTACAAGCATTAAATAATTAGTTTATATATGTATTTACTTCATCATGTTACCGTTGTATTAAACTGCCTCTTTCAGAAAATAATAATCAAAGTAATGGACTACAGGTTTCAATTAAAAACGCATTGATGAACAATGTCATTGTTATTCCCGGGAACATCAGTGTACAAGGAGTAGAAAAACAGCTGAAGTATCCTAGACTTGCACGTTACATCAACATCACGACCATATTCACAACACAGGAGTACATGATCCTTTGTGAAGTGAAAGTATTTGAATCTGGTAATTTTATACCATATCAATGCTTATAAAGTTTACACAATCAAATATTCTTAAAGCTTACTCTTGATTTAAATCTTCATTTTAGTGATTAATAAATATCTCACATCTACAAATTGACATACCGGTATCATGATTTAGCGTTACAAGGGTTGCACCTCCCTCACTCTCCACAAATAAGGTAAAATCAAGGTTCCAAACGTGGTCAATGTACAAAAAAGGTTTCACTGGCGTTAGTCTTCAATGGTTCCCTGTGAAGTATTGTGTGCATATATGAAAGAACATGAATTTTTGACATGTAATGTTCATAATACTAATAACTGATTGATATTGTTGGAATGAGCCCATTGTCTTACTGATTTGAAATGTCTGAACCATAACAATAACGATGACATTTTAAAAACGTGTTAAATGGTGTCGAGAACAAAGATACATGTTATTGTGAGTATTGGTTCTATTTTCAAGGTTGCCCCAACGGAAAATATGGAGATGAATGCGCTGCAGCCTGTGGAAATTGTAGAGGCAATGCACAGTGTGACTATATCATTGGAAACTGCCAAATGGGATGTGAAAAGGGATATGTGGGTCCGAAGTGCGTGGAAAGTAAGTGTTGCATCGAAAATGATATAACGGATTCGCACACGTCCAAATTGAGTGATAATTCGTCACGATGTGTGACATTTCACTTTAAGCAATTTAAACGACTTCAAAGCATAAAGCATATAGTTAATTGAAAATAATATGTGAACACTTTGAAACTTATCGTCTGCCTGAGACAAACCCCGTATATTTAAATTAGACAATAGAATAGAAAAAAAAAATAACATTACACTGTCCAAACAAACAAAAAAGCAACCTTTACCATTCTATGCTCGTTCACACATAAAATACATTTTTTTCACTAAATTAAGTAACCTGTATAACTTTGGTATAACGTTAAAATGAAAAGCAAAAACAGATCTCTATTTGAAAATTGCTGCCACGATGATTGGAATGCAGTTGTCAGTGTTTCATCATTACAGATGCGTTAATAAGGGAAGATATGTAAGTATTTCATTTTGGTAGCTGCAGTAATATGTAACAAGATGTCAGTATCTAATATTGTTTCTTTAGGCTGCAACAATAGTTACTACGGTGAAAACTGTGCACACCGATGCGGCAACTGTTTAGGTAGTCGTTGTGATTTGACAGATGGAAGCTGTTCAGGAGGATGTTCAGCAGGGTATCGTGGAATGCTCTGTAATCAAAGTACGCTTTTAAATTATAATTTTAAGTTTACCTTCACAGAAAAACATGTAAAGCTCTTTAACTTTAGGATTATAAGTATATTCCATGGCTGAGAGTGTAAGATAGGTTCATGGGATGATCCTATCTTAAACGAGCGGCTACGGTATATGCTTTTTCTCCCACCTGGATATGTGATAAATCGTTGTTGTCATGGATATGCGCGCAGTGATTCAGATTATGTTAAAAGTCAAATCGGTCTTTTAATAGTTCCAAGGGAGTGAAACATTATTTCTTGAAGGGTGCGTGAAAACGTTTTTTAGTGTCATTTGAAGAGAAAAATAATTAATAAGCATTCTTAATATTATAAAGACGACAGTCTTCAACAAGGAAGTAATTATAATGCGAAAACCTTAAAAAAGGACTCCCATACATGTTTGATCTTCGCCCGTGGGCAAAATAAGAATTTCTAGCATGGTTAAATTTTTGGATCTACTTATCTGAGGTGGTAGAAACAATATTGTTGGACGATCCACGGTATCGGACAAGATTAAAGGTGCAATAAGATAAACATTTTGTATATGTTATTTGCATCATAGTTGGCAACTGGATGCCATTTGGATGTATGACTTGTTGTCAATTGCCATACGAACATAGTTTGCTTAATAAGCGTTACAGCAAATGGTCGAAAACAACAAAGTTGTCAATAGGAGTATTATTGTTTTTCCATGTTGTAAATGCGACATAAAGTATGCGTTACCAACAACATATACGTGTCTTTTAGACAAATATAAAGGTAAATATAAAAATGTCGTTTGTGGCTCATATATTTGATTTGTTTTCCCACAAAATGTCATAAAATTACACTGTTTTTAGATTTCAATTATTTAGAAAAGGAAAATGAGATAATTGTTTTTATGCATCTATCATCCTTTGTTCAAAGTTCATTAGTTTTAAAAGGTAAAATAAAAACCAAACCACGTGTTTAAAAATTAATATGTCACTGAATAAACAAATGACTGATTAAGATATATACAACGGATATGAGTTCAACTATTCTGCAGTACAAACACTCGTTCTGAAACTTAGTTTGGTTTATAAAGCGCAACCCCCAATACGCCAACCTTTGGCAACATAAAGCGCACACTCGCCGACATACATTGAAAACAAAAGACGACATACAGCGTCAGCAGAAAGCGACATAAAACGTACACTCGGCGACATACATTGCCAACAAAAGGCGTCATACAGAGTCAACACTAGGCGACATAAAGCGCCAACAATAGCCAACATAAAAAATATAAAATTACTAGCGAATCATATGCGTAAAAATTAGAAACATATACATACGCCAATAAAGGGCCATAGCATACGAAGATAGCAAAGCGTCAAGAATTATTAAACATTATATCAACGGTTACGTGATATTTTGCAACATAAATTGAGCAATGTAAAGCCTGGAAAACAAAAACATGATAAAAATATGTGTGCAGTTTTTAGTGTTTTGGAATATTTGCATGCTGCATGACATAAAATGCTTAGGCCAGAGCTACGGGCACCTGTAATTGTTGCTCTTGCAACAAAAAACAAAACTTAGATATATCATGTTCATGACTTAATACACACCTGAAATGCGTCATGCATGCAGCAAGATGTATTGTTTCTCGTATATTACTTCTTCAATTTGATTTTTTTCGATCGTACAATTGTTATTTCGACGTACATGCTTTTTCTAGGCGATCATAGTAAATTCCGGTATTTAACTAGGCAAAAGGTAAGTGAACCGACCGAGAAAATAACATAAATGAAAATATATAGAAAGCGAATTCGGATCTACAATACATGGCAACAATTCTTTGATTAATCGACTACGGCAAACCTTCGTTGACGTAAAGCCCGTGGCGATGATTAATCAACTCTCGCCGATAATCGAGACAGCGCTAATTGTGGTACATCGTGCTGGTTTTCCCTATAGGATAATAAGGCTTGACTGTCTTAAACAAACGATTTTTATCCGTTCACTGTCAAGTTTGTTTAAAGTAATTGCCAATTCATAGCTGAACTCATGTTATAGAGCCGTCATGAAATTCAGACAAATTCGTTTTAGTGTGCACAAACAACACGTTTGGATATAATTGTGAGGAACATTGCCATTGTAACAACACTTCTGAACAATGCAATATATCGACTGGAATCTGCAGCAGTGGATGCGCGAACGGCTGGACTGAGATCAACTGCAGTAAAGGTAATACAACAATGTTTTGATTCAGTATTTGCAGATTATATAGGCTCTCTCACAAAGTTCTGGTTGGCGACAATTAATTCATTGCTTGTATAATTTTATTTATTTTTTAAACCCTTAAATACACATCTTACAAATTTGGAGATTTTTTTGTTGGTTTTTGCATTTAGTTGTCATATATGATGATCGTTTCTGTACTATTTTTAAAAATTAATGATAAACAAAAACGCGAATCACGTTGAACCTCGTAATGTCGTTTCACCTAAAATATTGCACACGGTCTGTACACATTGTTAACAATTATATGTGTTCGTTTGTTTTTCAAAGACATTAAACTATAGATACATTTTACGATTATCTTCTGACATTATATAACATGATACAGTTATTTTCAATGATTCAGAATAAATTATAACTTGTTATTTTTTACTGTTCGCACGTCACGCCACTAAAATTAATGTATGACATGAACGGTATTACGTCAACTTCATTCATCGTTTAATTTTGCATAATGTGATAAGCGTAACAAAACTTTTACAAAAAGGCAAATCTACAAATAGGACGTCCATTTTTCACAATATAAAATCACTGGCGATAAATCTAACTCCGGTCGATTTTTTAGCCTAAAGTAAAACAGGGATGTCTTTAAAAAAAATAAGAACTCTGTCAAAATTATTGTGCGGATATATATTTTCTGAATAGTGAGTAACCTGTGTATGTATTTACCGTATTGTATATTCGTAAAATTATAGTTATTTACCCTTTGATATTATGTTTAAAAATATTCACTTCCCTCAACTCAATATTGTTGTCCATTTTTTTGCAGAATGCATGACCGGATACTATGGATTTATGTGTCAACACAAATGCAGTGGAAATTGTTGGAACAATGTAACCTGCAAATTTACTACTGGCGAATGCTCCAATGGCTGCAATTTGGGCTTTGATTTCAGTAAGGACAGTCACTGTGGAATAGGTAAACATAACATAAGTGCCTATAAACTAATAAGGATTACTAATCCCAATTATACTAACTACATTGAATGTACTATAATGTATTTGTTATTCATCTTTATGGTTAAGGTGCAATATTTTTATATTATACAAAAAAAATCCGCTGGTTCAATCACCGAATTACCATTTCTTGTGTTCTGGGATGTTCTTTCACTGACACATTTTATACATATGTGGATGGGAACGCGATTTTGATCATTGTGGCGCTAACGTGAATAACGAGAAAAAGCGAGAATCAAATCGCGCACTCTTTTCCCCTTGATTTTTCATGGTATTTTCGAGCTTAAAACTTAGTTATTTGTTGTCAACATAAAAAAAAAACGTCAATTTCAGCAATAAACCCTCTGCAACACTATTTATTGACGTTTAGTTGATCATAACCTTTGAACGTGTGTTTAATTTACCGAAAGAGTTGGTCAGCTGTTCGGCTTTTGGACTTTGGTAACTACGTTTGTATGACGGTAAGGTGCAAACATTTCTGGTCGATGATGTGAGGCGTTTTTGAAATAAAAACAGTATTATTTTATTTTTTTGAAACGAAAGAACATTGATCAGAATATGCTTGATCATGAAATGGTTGTTTATAACCGATATTTGTTAACATTCTGACAAACAACGTAGTAACCGAGACACCGTTTCCCATTTTATCACGAGGAACATCCGGTGTTAAACTTCAACGTTTCTTGGTTTAAATTGTGGAATTTCAAGTGGTAAGTACAAATAAAATGTTATTTAATCATTAATGATTATTTTTAATCAGTATAACACAATCTACAAGCTTGATAAGTAATTTGACAGTACTTTCACATGGCAATCAAAGTAATTGTCAAAACCCGGAAGTGAATTCTGCAAATTGTTTTGTTGTTAGCAACCGATAATGACCGCCAAGGTTAAATGTTAAACGTTGTCACAGGCCTCGACGGAACCTTATGAAAAAGAATATATTCAAAATGATGATCCAGATTTTGCAAATGAACAACTTTAACTTGACAATCTTTATTATAAATGAATTTGTGCAGTCTTCTCAAAGTCAAAATATAAAAGATTCAGATGAAAGGTCAATTTTATGTTTGATAAATAATGATGATTTTGATTGTGAAGTGAACAAGAGTCTGATAGTGGACATGATGTTTCTGAGACTAATTTCAACGACATAAAAAAATGTAAAATAATTATGATGGTACTCTGAGAACTGAAGATGTCAAGGAGATTCAAAATGTAAACAATGCAGTGTGCATACTACTATCATTTGAATGTTACTGAATAACGGTTCGGATCACCTGTTTTCATAAAGTAAAATACTATTTGATTTTTTATTTGCTATCATTATTGTCTTTGAAGGTGCTGAACCATGTAGCCAAGATGTGCACTATTACTACTCATGGGATTTTGCCCAGCAAGTCCACTATCCACATCATGCCAACAAGTTGGGCCGATATATTTCGCCACCCACAGAAGTGTCATGTGTTTCGGATGTGTGCCTTAGGTTCAGCTATGTTTTTATGGTAAGATGTCACTTTGAATTAAACATGGAGTAACAGAATAAGACAGATCTTATACAATAATGATGTACCTGTAAAAATTGTCTTTCCAAGTCAGAATTAATTTTTTAGGTTAGATTTTTTATGTTGTCAGCTTTGTATTCCTGTTCAAAAACTTTTACCTTGGCCATACTTAGAAATCCTTTTAAAAGATTCAACGTAAACAAGTTAAACACTCTTGATCTTAGCTTGGATTTTAAAAATGAATTTTAATTAGAAATAAAGATCTGTAAAAGTAATACAGCTATCTGTTAGTGTCATTTTGGGTTGTCTACATTATCTTCTTGCTGACTATTTCAGTACAATTTTATTATTATTTGTGAAATCAATTAAAGGGGCTATACACCATATGATGAAATAGCGGGAAAAAAAGAAGAAAATTGTCGAAAACTGACATAAACTTGGTATCAATGAGTACAATGCATTGAAACTAACTACATGTAACTGAAGTACCACATAGTTTACAATTATATATTTGCAGTTTTTTCGTATTGTACCATTAAAAAAGATTACTAGGTATGTATACCTAGTAGAATTCATTTGTATGCGTGATTGGCTTGTCGATGTTATCACCTGATATTACCAAGTTAGGTATATAGCTTAGATATTCCAAAGGTTTAGAGTAAGCCTTCGTAGCACAGTAGATACAACATTGGACTGCAATTTTGGTGAATCCGGATCGAACATTTACATTTTGGTATTTTATTTACAATTATGATATCAAAGAGTAAAACATTTTATTAAATAATTGTCCTGAGATTTGTTACAGAAAAAAACTGTTTTTGGTGCCAATCTGGTGTATAGTCCCTTTAACAATAGTTAACATTTATTTGTACAGGAAAGTAGACATTTTATCTGGTGGACGAGGCCGAATTGCCGGGGAAAGGAAGTGACAGTGTCGTGAGCCTGGCCCACCACTACTTTCAGCACTATGGTGTCGGTGAAAAACATGCTGAGGTATTTAGTGCTTCACCCATTTAAATTATCTATAGAATTTTAATGGATTAAAGGTTCTAACAGCTTATGCAAACTTTATCCTTATTGCTGAGAAGAGATTATGAGAATCAATAGTGAATATAAAAGATGATGAAACTTAACATATTTTACACCATGAAACACATTCTTACTCAGATTTTTTTTTTCCATTTCACATTCGATGATTGATAACGATTGGATATTTGGATTCAACCATGGCTTATGAAATGTGTCCATCAATATAACATTGCTTTCTTCATGTACTGCATATAGCTTAAAAAAGAAAAAAAATGTATTAAATTTTCCAGGTTTATTTCGATAATGCTGTCGGCCAAAACAAGAACAATGCTGTGCTTTGGTATGCCATGTGACCTGTAATGACAGGTAAGTTTTCTTATCTATTAATAATTGTTTGTCTGATTTTTTAGGACAAATGCACTGTCTTTTGAAATCAATCACATCATTGATATCTGCGATTGGTGCTTTAATTTTAAAGGATGCAGAACTGGATGAAGTTAAAGTGTAGTTGGCAGTAATTTGATATGAGGAATATGTTAACTAAATAAACATATGTTAACACTCCATTATTGTAAGATTTATATGTCTTGAAAACTTTATTATACCCTAGTTAAAATCATTTGCTTAGTTATATTTTTTGTGAATATAGATAAGTTTTATTTACACTAAACAGATCTTCCAACAATTTTCAGGATTGCATGAGAGTGTAACACTAAACACTATGTTGGCTGGGCACACCAAATTTGCTCCTGACTGTCACTTCGGCAACTGGAAGGTCCAGTGGCGATGTTGTAATGCCGAGAATCTTCAAGAAATTGCCCACACTGTTTTCACCTCTTCAAAGTCCGGCCACAACATCCCACACTTGGTTTATGACCCTCAACAGCCAATCACAGTTCACAGTTGGAAATCATTCCTAGATACATATTTCAAAACTTTAAAGAATATTACCAAATACCACCATTTCTATGTATCAAAACATAAACCAGGAGTTTAGTATGGAAAGAGTTTATAGATTCCTCAGAAATTGAAGTTATTCTTTTGAGGATGAGTCCAGAATGTGGTGTTTTGCCTGAAATAAAGCACGCAACGTGCCTAGATGCTGAACGTCAATCGTACCTTCAATATTCTTTTGGTCCATTCTTTAGATCTGAGTCATCAAGATCTGCAGTATGCCCTAAACCAACTCTGTGTAAAGTCGAAGTTTACTCATTTGTTGGTGAAATGTCGATTGTAGATCAAATGTTTGTGGCAAATATGAAAGAAATGAGTAAAAAATGGCTTATCACATGTAACCATAGCAACAGGCTGTTGTTTTATGTAGTTCTTTTATGTCATTTTGTACATATAATGAGCAATGTGTACTCTTTGTGTCTATGAATTAGTTTATGTGTTAGCTATAACAGACAGTTAAGTTAGTATTTCGGCATGGACACTGCATTTAAAATAAGAACATTTTTAGTGGACATTGTTTTCAAACTGGCTTACCAATGTGTAGCAGAATGATCCATATCTTTTGATTTCTTTGTACAAAAATGACTAGAAACTTTAGTTTTTATACCTAAGATACTTGGTATCATTTACATGCCAATAACTTAAAACGCATTGTATATTGAGAACACATTATTTGTGGCAGACTTTGAAAATGATTGGAAATAGCATTTTCATTAGTAACCATAGCAACCGATTTTTGCTTTGACCTTTGTGGCCAATTTCTATGTCATTATAGACATAAGCAATGTGTACTTGCTATTTTAATGTTGAAGTTTATGTAACACTAGTAAAGATAAGTGATATATTTAAACAGGTATCTTGACATATATATAATATTTAAAATAAGAACAGTTTTGTTCACATTGTTTTTTATCCCTGTGTTTCATAATGTTTCATATGTTTTATAACTTTTGTGAAATTTAACGTGAAACTTTAGAGTTAATTTCTGTAAATACTTAGTATCATAAAGATGTCAATAACTTATAAATAAAAAAAAATTATGCGGACTTTCAAAAATGATTGGTAATAGCATTTTCATAAGTAACCATAGCAACTGAATTTTGCTTTGACCTTTGTTGTAAGTTTCTTTATCATTATGGACATTAGCAATGTATACTTGTTATTTTCCTTTTGTAGTGAATGTGATACTAGTAAAGATAGTTTTATATATTAATATTTTGACTTGTGTACTTCATTCAAAATAAGAACAGATTTAGAACATTTCGTTAAAATTGTGTTAAAGCTCTCTGTTACGAAATGTTCCATATCCATTGTTGTTTTTTTAATATTTGACTGACTAGTTCAGATTTTATTTCTGCAATTGCTTGGTATCATAAAAATGTCAATAACTTAAAACACAACTTTATGAAAAACATTATTTTTTGAGAAACATTTAGAAAATGAGTGAAAATGGCATTATCAATAGTTACCATAGCAACCAAATGCACTTATGAACTTTTCGTTAACTTTTGTAATCAAACTATGAGTGCTTATTGTTTCTATGCTAAAACTTATATGTTACATGTAAATAGTCCTTGACATGATACTTATCTGACATGGATATTTCATTCTAAATAAACACATTAGACCATACATTTTGTTCATTTCGATTTCTACACCCGTGTTACGAAAAGTACTATATTTTTTTAGTTTTTGTGAATTTTGACTTGAAACTTTGGATTTTTGTTCTAGAAATACTTGGCATCATAAAGGTTACAATATCTCAAAATGTCATTTTTGGGCCAGAATGATCATATTCCCATTCCCATCCACATATATATTTTAACTTTTTTTGTTGGAGAAAGTGATAGAAAAAACGCAAAAATGAAAGCTTCTATCTAATTCAATATAATTTTTATTATAACGGATACATACAATTTGCTGACATGTGTCACGTAATGCTACTGTTCACTTAACTTGTTGGAAGTCTTTAAGCTATTAAACAACAACCGTTCGAATGTTAGTTCTTTATTGTTCCAGTTCTTTCTAAGTATAATAATCAAGTCTAAGTACAGCATGACATTTAAGGTAATCCCGCATCCTAACTGCCGCCCATTAAGGACCCAAGGCCGTTTTCTTGCCTTCTCTAACCCAACTGTTTTTACATACAAAATATCTCTCTTAAGTACTACTTTTTTGTATAAATATGACAGCTTTACAACCCAAAGAATACACGTTTTTGTAATTAACATGACCATTTTGTACATTTGTACCAGGTCGGCTGTCAACCACTTCCATATTCAAATGACAATCAAATATGCCTTACATTACTAAACATACAGTATGTAGACACATATTCATTTAATTAAATCTTAATTATATCTTAACTATAACGTTTTTAACGTATTACGTCACACATGTAGTAGTTGGAAGAACTAAAGAAAATACACAATCGATCGTTTTATTCCCGTTCATAAATAAAATGTATACTAAAATGTAATCCAGTATGAAATACGCCATAAACAATATACCCTGAACAAAATTTGCTCTTTTTAAAAATATTGCGATAACACCCGGTAATGTGACGTCATATTTTTTTAATAAGCTCATTACATAATTTCTAGTTCAAATACATAAAGTGATGAACGTTTCATAAATGTTTGTCATAAAATGCAGAGGAAATATCAAGTTTTCCTTTGATCATTTAAATGGCATTCTCATTCACCAGAGGTGTGATAATGATAAATCTAAGTCCAATTAAAAGAGTAAGATTGACATAACGTTTTCTTAAACGGAAATGTGCATTTAAAAAAACGCATCATGAACTTTCAGTTTTCTTTGATATAAATAATTCGAAAACTTGAAATCCATGTATTTTCCATAAACCATATATCTGTCATTTCGTATATCAATGTATCGAGGGTTTTCAAATAAACCTTTAATAAGGACAAACATGTAAATATCACATACACATTTCAAAAGTATAAAATGAAATAAGACCAGTTTTTCTATCAGTATCACATGAACAAGGAAAATATATATAACCTAATTGACCTACGCTGGATTAAATACCTTCTCCGCTATGGATTCTGTATGAGCCTTATTGTTGGACATCACTGGTACGGCAAAATTTCGTCATCGTCGCCATATTGGTATTTCAACGGAGTGAAGATATAAGTATACAAAATGCGGTACACGTGACAAGAAGTATGAATAGCTGGACTCTTATCTAAAATAGGTCTTTGACAGGATTTCTAATTTGTGTTTGTAAGAGTCTATTTCATTGGCTTTATGCAATCGCCAAGGTTTGTCGGCTCAAACATAATCTATAAATAGAAAACGCCTCTGATTTGCTGAAAGTTTCGTTGTTTCTACTCAGAATCGGGGCGATTAAACCAGGATGTAGTACGCATAGCATCATCGCTCGAGTGTACAAGAATGTTAATTAGATAATTATCTACTTTCTTTAAATAAACTTTTATCATAAAACAGAACTAAAATGATTTGATGAAGAGTGATAATATCGTATGGACAAAATTGCAAGTCATGTCCCCTACATATAAACGCATAATGTTCTATTTTAACAACATTCACTTTTTGATAAAAATAAATCATTTCAATCGTATTGATCATTGACTATGCATTATTGTAACGTATCTCTCATCTTAACCCTTCCACTTCTAATGTTTGAATTGATATCTTATCGTAATTAAATACAATACAGATTCCTAAAACATTTTAATTACTTTTACTGAAAAAATGAGGAATCGTTATTTTACTGGTAATATTAAAACATACTTATACACAGGGTTATGGTATAAAATATCATATAACGTTTGTTTTGGAAAAAAGTTATTTATAGTTAAATGTTTAATTGTCGAAGTATATTCGAAATGATATTGCTTATAATGAGTACCTTTGTAATTGAAACATTATCAATTTGGGGTTTTAATCCATAAAAGTGTTTAGTATTGAGCAAAGTATGAAAAATAATATTCCTCGTTTAACAAACAACAGGACAACAGGTTTTGAAATCTATCGTTTAAAACAAAACGATTAATTATCAATTGACGACAATTCGATTGCAAAGAGAAACAACCTATCATGAAAATCATTTTTAAAAATATAAAGTATTGTAGTGGATTACCCAGAAAATGCTTTGTCTATTTGAGCGCCGTTAAGGACACTTTCTCACAGCTTCACATCATTGACTTCCGAACTTGGTTCATACTAGGGAACAGATTTATATCGGATTATGGTATCACTCACTTCGAAGCCAAATTGAACAAAATAGCTTTAAACTGAAGTCATCGTACAGATTTATACATATATTATGAGCTATCAGATGTATTTTTTTTTTAATTATTACGTATACAGTCTGCACTGACGGCCGGTATGGTCTCAATTTCTCCTCGGATTGCGGTTACTGTCGGGACGATGGTATATGTGATACAATATCAGGAAACTGTCCAGCAGGCAGATGTGAGCGGGGATACGAAGGAATCAGATGTGATGATAGTACGTTGTTTTTGTAAAACTATATTTCCCTGTTTGCATTTATCTTGCCTATTGATTTTAACCTAGGTCTTTTACTTCGAGTATGGAAAATATTCAGATTTTCCATTGTAATACTATCTTCGTATAAGATCACTCAACGATTGCGAATTTTAGTTTGTAGAGACAACAAGTTTGGATATAACTGTGAGGGATTGTGTCATTGTAACAATACCTCCGAAAAGTGCAATGTAACAAATGGATGGTGTAGTAGTGGGTGTGCAATTGGCTGGGGAGGCAACAACTGCAGTAAAGGTAAACTGACGCGATCCTTATTTTGTATCGTTCATTTGATTTTGGTCGCAGTTTTAAAATAAATAAACTGGTGTATTGGTTAAAATACAATGACAAATAATAGTCAGAGTAATCTACAGTTTATAAATTTTAAGAGCAATTCAAAAGCAATACTGTCAAATGATATGTAACGGACGTGTAAAAAATGATGTGTTCCCACTTTCCCAACCGCAATTTTTCCTATAGATGTTTAGGTCGGGGTTGGGGTGATGTATTGCATGTTGTAGTTATAGAGTTGATAAGTGATAACTGGCGAAAATGGCTATACTGTGTTGCGACTCTAATTTAGAAATATCATAAAATAACACAAACATAGAACTGATTTTATATGCAATTCACGGTAGTGCATATAATAGGAAATACAAGAATGCACTATACTATGAAGAATACTATAGAACAGCAAAGCATTGGGATTAAATGATTGATATAAACATACATGAAAGTAGTGAACATTTAATATGGACATAAAAATGAATTGATATCAAATTAGGAAAATATAAATGCATAGTACACTCAAGATATACTAATATTGTATACATTTTTGGTCATATATATATATATGATTACTGTACAATAACACATTATAGAAGTATACATAACTAGCACATATTGAAATAGTTATAATATTTGTATAAACTGATATAATAGATATAATACATATATTAACTCCAATACAACACTGAATGGTTTCAAATTCATACACATTAACTTTAGTTTTACTTAATGGGATGCAGCATCAATATTAGGTTATTGTATCCATTTTGCCAGTTTGCAGCTGATAAGACTTCGCTTAAGCTCACGGTAGACCCGCTTCCTTAGCCGCTGCTTTCCATCATTTGTGGCGTTCAACTGATGACTTTTGCATCGCTGATTTTGTTTACACAGTTCCAGTAGCGACTCCCATGTATTATGGTTTTCGGGCTGTACACGTAGTCATTAAGAACTAGAAATTGACCACCTCTGCTATTATCTATGAAACGTATATTAACTAGCGCTTTTGCCATTTGAGGTGGGTTATTAATGCAGAGGAAACTGACCCTCTTTTTTACTATGTTAAACAATGACTCACAGTAAGCGACCTGTTTTTCTTAGTTTCAACTGATTATTATCAGAAATGTATTAATTTCATTAATAAGGACTCATCAGTATTGTTTTCGGTTCAATTTGCAATCGATTCTAAACTCTTTTTGTACTTACATATATGCATTGAAAACAAATGGAACAAAAAAGTTACACTCTACATAACGCATTGTTTCAAACAGAATGAAACAAGAAATCTGAAAGAAATGTAAGTGTGGTAATATATATATTGCAGTAAATGTTTATGTGTTTTGTTCAATTCTTGATGAACAGTATAGATAATGAAGGTAAGTGCTTAGAGATGGTGATAGTGAGAAAATTAGCGGTCTGGAAAGTGGGAACAAACCTATTTAAAATAAAAAATAAAAACATAACTTTATTCATTTTTAAGTGAGAGTTTTATTTGTTACAAGTGCATTGTATATACAACGACGGTATTGCAGTGGTGCAGTGGTGCTCTGGTTCTGTGTCAACATATTTTGTATTTTATATGTATTTTATATGTATTAAGAACAATCTAATGGCATAAACATGTTATCGGTTTATTTATTTATGTAAATCTTTTACAGACAAAAACATTATCGAAACCGGATACACGAATGTAACGGCTTTAATATCAAACAAATATGAGACGTGCGACGCTTCTAGGTCTATTGATGGGAAAATTCTTTTGGATGCTTCTTCAAATAACACTGTGTTGTGCCAGCGATGTAGCGTAGCTATTGATCAGGGACAACCCTGGCTACAGCTTGATCTTTATGAAGTAACTGCAGTTGCTTACATTCGAGTGTATGGAAGGGATAAAGGTAATAGCTTCTTTAATTCTCCACTTCAGTTGTTCAAATTAATTCAAAATTTTGTGCAACAATTAATCATTTAACATGTTTTCTTATTTGATTATTTTTCAAAATCCAATCTGATGAATTCGTATACGTATAGTTTCATCTTATCGTCAACGTATTAATGAAAGTGGCAGGTGGATTCATTACAAACGAACTGATTTGTAGGCGTTTATTCAAGTGACCAAGTTATTATAACTTTGTATAAAAAATATTTTTACCAAACAATGTTTGCTCTGAAATCTGTTTTTTATTTTTTATTTATTAGGCCCATTTCGAGTTAGTGTAAATTATTAAGAGACCAAAAAGTACGATATAACTATCATAAAGTCTCTGGTAATGTTTGGAAACAAAGAGATGCCCACGATGCTTTATGTATTATACTAGGCTTGTTTATGACTCTTATATTCCTAGCTATTAAATAATCAACAAATGACCAGAATATGTTTGTTAATGGGCATTTATTTAATGCCGAAACAACAAAATAAATCAGTATGACAATGAGTTTGATAATGTATCATAAACTATAAAACTCGAAACAGTTATAGTCCAATTCTAATCAATACAAAACCGGCGTCTCAAAGGTAGCAAAGGGGTATTCGAAAAGGGGTTGTTTAGAAACATAATTGAATCCTCATGCATTTTTTGAAAATAAGCGTAAAAGAATAATATTTTGTTTTTCTAGAGTAAGATCGAACTATATTTAATAGTACAAAATGAATATACGTGTGTTTACTTTTGGGGAAGACTATTTGTTTAAATGCGAAGAATTGTACTTTCCTTTATTATTCTATCTCGTAATAATTTTAAGAATACCTTAATGGAACGTCAGCGTCATTTTACACAGCCAAAAACTTTATCATATATGACTGATAACTGAGGTATATTTGTTTTCATTATTTAAGTTGAACAACATAAAATTATTATTAGGTGAAATTGAGATACAACAATCAGTAAATGATTCGTTGATCTGCTTACCCGATTGACTTGATGACAAACAAAAATTACCTGGCAAACATCATATATGCATTTTATACCAGGAGTAGGACAAAGTTCCAACCTCACAGTCTATGCCCACAATATATCGATTACTGAAGCAGCTATTTTGAGCGACTGGACAAAGTTAGGAGATATTATTAAATCTGATAATATCAATGGAGTCGTATTGGATCTTCAGTTGCCAAGGCTTTTTAGATATCTTACCTTTACAACCAAATATGGAGCAACAATTATGGTAATATGTGAGGTGAAACTTTACACCAAAGGTAAGCAGCATTTTTATATCAAATAGTTGTCTTCTATTTGATATCAATAACTAGTCAAAAGGGCAAATTACAACAACTTGGTAGTGACTACTCATTGTAACATGCCTTAATTTTAATTAAGGCATGACAGTGAAGCATATGTATACCATCTCAGACCTTGCTGGAACATTCTGGATCTTCTTGGTCTACTTTTGTTGTTTACATTTTCACTGCATTGTTTGTATTCTTACACCGGATTTGTCAATTTATCGAAAACACAGTGGTTACGTTCAACCAATGCTATTTCTTGTAAGACACTTTACTTTTTTACACGTTGTTTAATGTGAAGTAGACAAAAGAAACTTGCTCCCCAAAAATTGGTGTAAGGGGTCATGAAGCACTAGAAATAAGTGAAATTTTGTGTGCAAAATGGCAATTGACTATAGAATATATAGGGAATTTATTTAGTGGTCCCTGGCCGTTAAAGGTCATCCCAGGATTACCCAAAACTACCAAAATATATGTTGCCTCCTAACAAGAGAGTTGTGACATTTAAAAGCATATCCAGGTTTAAAGTATTATAAAAAATGTGTATTTTAAAGTTTTCGAATGGTATGTGGAAATAATGGAATAAATATTCAATCCAACATGATTTAATTCGTGTGTTTTGGTGGCGTTTTCCTTTTTTTATTTCCACCAATTTATAGCTTTTATAGCTATTTTCATTATTTCTGGTAAGACAGACAAGTAAAGGTGAATTGGAGTGCAAATATGTAAAATATAATGAACATAAGTCCTAAAAATCATGCTTTAAATAGAACTTCAAATCAAAATTTCTTAACCTGATAGTATGATTAAAACGGAAAATGAAATATTTTGCATTGCCCTTTTTATTTTCTATGTAGATTGTCCTGTTGGAAACTTTGGAGACATGTGTGTTAACAAATGTCATTGCAAAGATAGCCAGACTTGTGATAGTGTTACTGGTAAATGTTCAACTCCAATTTGTTCTGCTGGATGGAAAGGGGTAGCTTGTAACATATGTAAGTTAGTTTCACAAATAGTGCAAAACTTTGATTAACATCAGAAAATGTCAGAAAATATTGTACCATGTATTTGTATTTATGTACATATCAAATGTTTATATAATAGTACATGACTAGCGGCTACAGTGCTTAGCATGTCCCTTTTTCTATTGAAATAAAGAAGGGAAAAATACTTTCGCACCGTTATACAAACGATGTATAAGCATATTTTTCGAATATTTTATGAATAGCCTGTTACCATGGCGAATATGGGGAAAACTGCAAAGAGCGATGTAATTGCTATATGAATCAAGCATGTGACATCGATACAGGATTTTGCCCGAATGAGCTGTGTGCACCTGGATGGCAAACACCTAGTTGCAATATAGGTTAGTAACAAATAACCAATTAACAAACTTTCTCTCTGATAGCGTCATTAATCATGCTGTTCGATCTTAATGCCTGGTTAGTGGTAATCCAAGCAACTTTGGTATCATTTGAGAGATAATTGTTTGCCAACTTCTTATATATGTTAGATAAATGTTTTAACCTACATTTTACATAAGGTGATTGTAGTTAGTAGAATTATCTTTATTTGGACTGAAATCAAACGTAAAATTAATTATTATGTTTCAAATGCCATAAAAGCTTGCTGCTGTTTTTTCTTTTTACATTTTATTTTTTGAACAACAATACCTGTCAAATGATACCTAAAAATATAAGATTACCAATCATCCAAGAAGTACAACATATTGAATGGGGGCTGTATAAAGGGACTCGTACATGCTTTTGGACCAAAATCTGAACACTTATCTAAAAATTGTTTTACTCTATTGCATCACAATTGGAGCAAAATTGGTGGGTTGCGAATCAGGTAAAATAAATTAAAACCGACGCCTTCTCCACGACACGGACTTAATACATATGTGATGCATATTGTTTCCTTTTTAAACTGATAACAACACGTTATAATGTCAATAAACCAAAAAACCAACATCGTGGCCGTGATTCATTTACCATCAGCGATGACTCAAATGATACAGTTGTACCCCAAAATAATATTTGCGCAAATATCAACATTTGCTGAAGGGTTCCAGTGCGTTTTACAAAAACATGAGAGAGTCCCAGAACTGATTTACATAATTGACTGTCTACTAACTCGCATAAAAAGCATTGCATTGGGACAAGTATAATGTTTTAAACTACATGTAGTTTTAATCCCAACTGTGAACTGTTTTGCTGACTCACCGAAGGCGGTCATCTCAGCATTTATTACTAGAGATTTGAATTTGCATGATGTGTACGTTGTGTGTCTGTCGGGCCTATATCAAGATCAATAAAAAACAAAGAATACGGCTTTTTTAGTTCCTTCGTTTCTGGTGGCTATATCATAACCATTGAATGCTACAATTTATCCTACAAGGATCAACCCTGTTTTAGTAGTGAGAGCCAACTGATAAACAATCTCGAAATGTTTCCATAAGTGCGGTAGATCATGGGCAATAAATACTGTCGAAACATTTTGGGCATTTCAGGGGCGGTTTCCTATTGTCGTAACATTACTATATTACTTAGCGTATCCATAACAACACTATATCATGGTCATACATACTGTACCATCATACAGGCATGTGCAGTTTACATTGCCAAATCCTAATGATAAAAGAACAGTGATCTAAAGTTTTAAACGTATTATGGCTTCTTTGACCACATATGCCTATTTTCCGGCCTTCGGAGCCATTATACAAATGTGATAAGTCATGTTCGTTATGTCAATAGTGTGTTTTATTTAAAACTACACATGATCCTTAAGTCCCTGCTCATGGACCGTTTTGTCAGACACGAAATGTCAACTTAGACAACTTTATTTTCAAAAAACATAGAAGAGAAGAACATTTACTCAGTATCAATATAAAATCCATATATGTTCGAATATGACCCATGAATCGAGCATTTTAGTACATACAATTCAAGTCATAAAATGCAATATTGAGGATCGTAAAATATGCAAATAATATGATACAACTTATATGCATAGTTATTTCCAGAAGCGAATTGTGTCGCTAGTTGATGAGTACAGTATATAGTTATATGTATGCAACCTCATATGGTACAGTCAGAGATATTGGTGTATGCTTCAAAATAAGTGTACTTTGCGCAATGACGGCATTGCAAAGGGGGTTAACCTCCCGCCGCAATAAAAATATGTAGGAGGAAGTTTTTTCTTCCACATGCAAGACTGGCAGTACTGATCTACGTTTAGGGTAACAAACGCTAAATAAAAAAGACACAAAATCACAATAAGTCATTATAACGGCACCTATACCTGCAACAGTTTTGTAATTTTTGTACAAAAGGTAGACACGCCCAAATATAATATATTTCTATTTAAAGAATGTCCGGCTGGTAGATATGGCAATGAATGCCAGAACAGTTGCAGTGTGAATTGTTGGAACAAAGAACCCTGTACATTTACAACGGGTGTTTGCATAAATGGTTGTTTGCCAGGCTATGACTTCAATCAGGATGACAATTGTCAAACAGATAAGCAGGTTGCTCATTGCTCAATCATTGTTCCTTGATACAGGCATCTTTGGTGGGGATAATTTTGTTTTAAAATATGTCTTAGGACTCGTGTACCATGCACCAAACATAAATTATACTCTGAAACTTCAAATTCCCTTATATTATGTTGTTTTGTGTAATTATATAGTTTTAAATATGTGCTAAGCGTAAAATGATCTGCCGTTCAAAAAGGAGTATACTATTAGTATAAAAATCATTTATTTTTGCCGATTCTATTATCGCAGCCTGTGCTGGTGGAACATTTGGTGAAGGTTGCAATTTTACCTGTGGATTCTGCAGAAATAGAGCTATCTGTAATCATATAAACGGAAATTGCATTGATGGTTGTGAAAAGGGTCACTTTGGACTTTATTGTCAAAAGGGCGAGCATAGAGTGGTTGTAGTAACGTAATATTAGATGTTCTATGTTATTGTTTGATATTTTCATTGGTTTGGAGCTTTGCTGGGGGGGGGGGGGGCTCGGGGGTTCTCTTCCGCGCGATTATTATCATTTAGGGTGCACGTACGTGCATTTTTTAAAAAGAAAGGCTTTTATTCTTACCTGAAGCATAGAGCACCCAACACTTCAGCTTAAAATGCATTTTGGACTTGTGAAAAATACCCTTCTTTAAAGTCATGTGCAGGCCCGGGACATATGTGCCTTCATTGAGCTACTCCAGTCCCAGTTTCGAACGTGTTCAAATGTGTTTACTGCTTCTATATATGAACGATTAAAACGCTTGATATCGATAAATAACTTATTTTTATTACATGTTAGCTTTAGCTCAACGTTTAGTACTGGAGTAATAATATATTATAGAATAACCAATTATTTCAGAGTGCGATAAACATAACTTTGGGTATAATTGTAACAGCACATGTCATTGTGAAGAATGTGAGAACGTGGACGGATATTGTGGGGTTTATCCTTGCTACAATGGTTGGATTGGTGACACATGCTCGGAACAGATGGAGAGTACAAACCGTGCGTGAAATAATCTTGTACACTATTACAATTGAAACTTTAAGTCAGAATTCTAACGTTGCGCTCGTTTAACGGAATATATATCAAAGCACAACATATTTTTAACACGACCCTTAAACATATTTTTTATCATTAATTCAATATTGTTATTAATATTGTCGAATCACAGCCGTCAAAAAGTCTGATATGGGGATCTATGCAGGTTTGCTTATCTTCACAAAATGATGTATATATTAATGCCAATGTGGTTCAGAGTAACCTACAAATCTTTAAACTACAGTAGTGTTCTTCTGTGTGTTTTTTTTGTATTTTCAACTGTTTTCAGATGAAGAGCAAAATAAAGTTGTCGAAACAGACGTTACTTCGAAAATAATTGCTGCAGTTTCATCAACTTTTGCAATTATCTCGTTTTCTGTGAATATTGTTGGCGTCATTATATATTGTAGAAGAAGGAAATCAAGACAAAGGTAAATTGAAATCAATTTGAAATGGGTTTTTAACTTTTTTTATAAACTATAACATATATGTTGTAATAACCGTCAAGGTTTATGTAGTTATCTAATTATGGATTGATGGCATGTTGTTGTAATATTTATGCTGTATGATTTCACCATAATGTTATTTTTGTGTAATAGGAAAAACAAATTCACCACTGACAAACATCCTTATACTACGCCAGGTCCTTCATCAGTATCTGGGGATTACGACACTCTTGACATTAACGAACGTATGTTGAAAAAGAATTGGGGTTTTTTTTATCGTAATTAAAATTATTATCAAAATTGTTTTTTCTAAGCGCTGTGGTAACTTAAACATCTTCATAACGTTACGATTGCTTCTATAATGTTTTATATTCATCAATTTGAAGCAAATTTTTCGATTTGGTTATTTTGATAAAGTGACATTGTGAAAGTATATAAATTGTCGTAAATTTATTATTGAGTTATTTTGTAGATATGCAACATTAATTTAACATTTCTGAAATCACTGTTTTCTGTAGGAAGTATTGCTGCCGATGACAGAAGATATGCTAATATTGAAATGAGTGGCGTCCTTTGATTCATGGGATTGCTCGTGATAAGAGACTTAAAAAAAGTTTTGATGCAGCTGTAGGACTATACAATATTTTATGGTTGTTGTTTAGTTTCTCTATAAGTGTTCACTGGACTTGCTTCCTACGCTTCGAAATTGGATCATGGCTATATTTGCTACAGAGCTTATTCCTTAATATTACCATTCGTTTTTGAACAACTGAAGCTCATCGTATTTCTCACTTTTATTACATGTATGCATTTTAATTATAGTCTGTTGAAACGTCTTTATTCATATGATATAGTAAAGTCTTTAATTAAATTACTAGGATTGCATAAAATTTCATAATCGAATAAAACAAATACGATTACTATTACCTTAAACAATAAAATTCATGCAATAGTTAATAACAGTTTAAATGACATAATTGCTGACTGAATGAATTCCTACATCTTCCCACGATTAAAATGCTGTTACCACGACTAGCAACATTTGTATCTCGTAACGACGGCTGAGTTATCTCGAAGACAAGTCTTAGTAATGTTGCAGCCATGACTAACTCATTTTTCCCACGACTTAATACGTCATGGCTTCGACGTAAAGATAACTATGTCGTCAGAACGAGATTGTAAGTCGTAGCAACAAGATAACAGAGTCGTTGAAACGTGATTGTAATTCGTGGCAACGATATAACAGAGTCGTCGGAACGAGTTTAGTAAGTCGTGACAACGATATAAATTAGTCATTGGAATGATTTAGTTATTGGTGACCTAGAGATAAAATATGATCACATATATCGAATTTATGTCACCATATGAATGTCAATGAGTTGTAAATAAGATGAATTTGTTCAATGGAAGTTTGTAAAATCAGTTATGAATCAAAATGCTTTTGCTTTTGTAATGTGGATAAGGCTTTATAGTGTATGGGAACATTAATCTTAAACCGGTTTCACACTTATGACGGTAAGACATAGGTGTAATGAAATAAACTTGAAAGTACCATTTAGTGGAGGCCATGTACATACTTTAAATTTGCCATGTTAAATCGATTGATATGTAAACTTCGTTCTAAGGTATTAACACGACCTTTATATTGAATACAAATTATGTTCAGAAGCATGCGTGGTTTGTCTGCGTTGACTAGTGTGTATCTCTTGTTTGAGAGTATGAGGGGCCTTAACTATGTGCTTAATGACAGAGTCTTCATAGTTTGTGCTTTACGTACCGTATGAGCTTGACCAATTTTATATTTTTATAAAATCTTACAAACATCACAATGCAATCTCGTATCCTTAACCAAACCCAATTATTATATTCCTCAAACCATGTATAATAGTTTCATGTCCACTTCTTTGAAATAAACAGATTTAAAAAGAGTTGAAGAAATACGAACAACACATTCATAACAGAAATGACACATTTCAGAGCTATATGAAGTATATTAACTTATGAATGCAATGAAATATTAGGAATGTTGGGAATTAATTATTGTTTCTGACAAGAACACTATGATTGGTATATCGTTAATATGCTTATAACCATTCCTATTACCAGCATTGTTCCCGATATATACTATGTCCCAAATTGTGATACCGTCATTAAGCGCTTGTATTATTCTGTTTCGAATTTGATGAACACTAGCAATGAAATTGATGTTTGTGGAGCTGCCAATCTCTTTTGAATAGGATTTTTTTTATTTGTTCGACATATTTTAAATGTAGCAAAATAATACAAAGATAAAACCGTACAACTTTGTATTATATTAATAATCTACTCCATCCAGGAGTCTGTCTGTCACTTCACACCGCACAATCTGGCCGATGCTTCTTCTCTTCGAATATTTCCCTCTCCCAATTGCTCTACCTTGTCCACGACCTCTTGTCCGTGGTCTTAAATAAATAATTGATAATTATAAAACAAATAAAAATCAATATATGCATACATCTAATTATCAAACTGCATTATAAATTGAGAATTTGATAAAAATAAGCAGCCACAAAACAAAAGGAGACGAATTTGAAGATATCAACAACAAAAAAATGACCGCAAATCTGTCAACGTACTGGGCAAAGTTTCATCCATATATTTTTTTAATCTTGTCTTCTTTTATTTATATCATATTGAATTACTTAGCTGCCAAGTACTTATTACTTTATTTATTGTATATTTGACATTTGTATGGGGATAAAATATCAATAATAACAGAAAAGGCATATTCTAACTAACCTGAAGGTGTTTGTGGTCTTGATGACTGATTTAAACAATTTTCACACTAATATCGTCATCCGAACTTTCATTTCACATATCCGAATCCAATTTCGATGTCCGGAATACCACACTGTCATTTAAGATCGTATTTAGCACTTCCTTGCAAGTATAAGCCCGCTTCCTTTTCCTGGAAGCCATCTTGAATTGTCCAGATCGCTCTGCGATTTTAATTCACTTAAGAAAACTGTAATTAATTCAATTTTACATGAACAATTATTTGAAAATGCGAAAGTAACAGGAAAAAGCCTCGTTCTGAATCGAAAGTAGAAATAACTCGGCTCTGTAATAATATATGAGCGTAAAAATAGCGAAAACACTACCCTGTCGTTTTGTCGCAAATATGCGACTTTGGCGGTCAGCCTAGTTATCGCAATTATGCGACTTTGGCGCCGAAAGGGTTAAAGGTTCAGGTTTAGTTCTTTGTATCCCTATAATGTCAAACTCACATAAATTCTTGAAATAAAATTTCGATTTTAATTTGCATACATTTAATGGAAGAATTCGAAGCTTTGTATTAGTGTTATTGATTTGATCTTAATCACTAAAGGGGTATTCTACCGGCCTGGCAATATGATATTAACTTTAAATCTTCTCGTGCATTTTGTTGGTATGCAAAACGCCTGTTATGAAATTGGGTGGTCAGTGTATATAAACACAATTCAATGTTTTATACTTTAATAACAATATACATCTCATGATAGTAAACACAACTCTGCTATGTACAATATATATGCAAAAAGCTACAGAAACATGCTCAGTAGCAAAAAGTTTAAAACCTGCAGCAGTAATAAGAATAACATTAGACAGTAGGCGGAGTCTAATATTCATTAGCAGCTCTGAGTAATCATGGTAACATTTTATATGAATGGAATACCAAACATATCCCTCCATTAATTGTTAACCTAAGGTTCACAAATTAGAGACAGCACTGATAACTTTTGTGAAGTTTTAATCTAAACATAAACGAAACTGTCAGTCAAAACATTTCTTAATTAGTAATTATAACGTCTTATCTGAGACTCTTGAACTTAATCTGAATGCCATTATTTCTAACATTAAACATAGTTCCCATATCGCTGTGGTGGTTTAACTTCCCTCCCAGATCGAGTTACATATGTTACTGGAGATGTTTGTGTCTTATCTCTCTGTTCACTCGGAGTTTCCCTGGATTGTTGAAAAGGAACAGTGACACCGTTTTCACTCTGTTTTTCGTTTGATTTGTCAGGCTCACGAAAATCACTGTTTGGAATTTATTGTAAATGCCTTCGATTTCTTGTATATGTTCCATTTTCTGTATCTACAACGTATGATCTTTTATCTTGTAATGGAATCGTAACAGTTCCTTCTTTTTCCCATTTCTTCTCATTGTCTAGTTTTATTCTGACCTTTTGACCTTCATTCAATAATGGCAATGCACGTGCAGAATATCTCCTGTTGTAGAAATGTTCGTAAGTTTGTTTTGTCTTCTTGTCGTTTCTTTGAACAATTGACCGTCTAGGCCATTTTGGTCTAGTGATTTCCGGCATACATGGAAGAAACGTGCGAACATTCCTGTTGCTATTGTTGGCGTGTTCCGATACGTTTGAAGTGCTCAGATTGTCTCAAAATACCCTTCGCTAATTTTACCCCAGCTTCGGCTTGAGAATTTCCTTGCGGATATCTTCGGGATGAAAATGAATGTTTCACATTATGTTTTTCCATAAACTGTGTGAATTAATCAGATGTAAAGGGTGTACCGTTATTGGTCACTAGCTCTGTGGCGTCGCCCAAGGTGAGAACATGTTTGACATTTTCCCCACCACGTTATCACTTGTTGCTCTCGGTAAGTATCCAATCTCAAGATAACGGGAATAATAATCCATAATACTACCAGAAACTGTTTATTGTCAACTTCGCAAATATCTGCGGCAATTTTCTCCCATGGCCCATTAGGCAAAGGCATTGTTTTTAATAGTTCACGTCCTTGTGTTGGTTTATTTTCTTGGCAAGTTTGACAGTTTTGAATTAATTTCACAATGTCTTTGGATATTCCTGGCCACCAAACTGTCAGGCCAGTTAGGTTCTTACTTTTAGTAATTCCCATGTGACTTGTATGCAATTTTTGTAAAATGTCTGAGTGTAATTTGTCTGGTACAACAATTCTACTCCTGTACAACAGTAAACCTTTGGCCACAGAATAATCATTTCTTGCTGGAAAGTACGGCTTTATTACCTGTGTAAGTAAGTTTTCCTTTTCCGGCCATCCATGATTTGTGTACGTAATAACATTTTGAATGTTTTCATCATTTTGTTGTGACTGTTTTATTTGCTGTAGTCGAATGTCACTTAAAGGAATATTTTCAGTGACCATTTCTATATATGTATTCACTTCATTCTCAAAAGTCTGATCAAACTCATTCAATGGAGACCTAGAAAGGGTATCTGACACAGCCATTTCTTTGCCCGGTATATAACTGCATATTGGATTAAACTTTCTCATTCGCATGAGAAGCCTCTGACATCTTAAAGGTGCTTGGTCAATGTCCTGATTGTTAATAAGCGAAATCAGCGGTTTGTGATCTGTCAATAGAACAAATGAATCCAGCCCTATTAGATATTTTTCAAACTGTTCGCATGCCCATACCGAGGCGGTCATTTCTTTCTCAATTTGCGCATATCTCTTTTCTGCATCAGACAACGTTCTCGAACAATACGCTACCGGCTTGAGATTCGAACCTTCTTTAACGAACAGTATTCCACCTAATCCGTAACTACTGCTATCCGCACTAACATCTAAAGGTTTCGATCTGTCATAATACGCTAAAGTCGGCGCGTTTGTCAACAAATCTTTAATAGTTTGGAAGGCTTTTTCCTGCGGAACGCCCCATTCCCAAACAGATTTTGACTTCAACAATTCAGTCATCGGGCTCATGACTGTAGACAAATTTGGAGTGTATCTACCTAGATAATTAATCATCCCTATCACGCTTCTCAATTCCGCGATATTGTTTGGCGCACTAAGGTCTTTTACTGCTTGGACCTTTTTGGGATTAACACTGACCCCTTTATCACTAATTATATGGTTGTCCGGTTAGCGCAGTGGTTAGCGCACTCGCTTCTCACCTAGGCGACCCGGGTTCGATTCCCGGCCTGGGCGCATGTGAGTTTGGTTTGTGGTCTCCAAGCCGGACAAGTGGGTTTCCTCCGGGTTCTCCGGTTTCCCCCACAACACAAGACCACACTCTCGCGTAAAATCGTGCCAACGAGAGTGATTGATATAATGTTGTAATAACTTGTTTCACAATCGTTGTAAAATAAATATGTTTAAACTAATTATATGGCCAAACTATTCAATTTTGGTCTGTCTGAACAAACATTTGTTTTTGTTTAATTTTAGTCCCGAATTTTCGATCCTTTGCAGGACTTTACTCAAATTTCTATCATGCTCCTGTACGTCTTTACCAGAGACGACAATGTCATCCATAATGGCATCAACACCTGGCAGACCATCTAAAAGCTCAGACATTTTTCTTTGAAATATTTCAGGAGCTGACGTGATCCCAAACGGAACACGTTTGAACGCATATCGACCAAATGGCGTTATAAATGTCGTCAATCGCGAGCTATTGTCATCAAGCGGTAACTGATAGAAACCATTCGCTGCATCTAACTTTGAAAAGATTGTCATGTTCACAAGTTTCGGTTAAACATTGTCAAGATTTGGTATCATATAGCGTTCGCGTTTTATGGATTTGTTCAGCTTTTTTTTAGATCTACACATATTCTTACATTTCCATTCGGCTTAACTACTGGTACCATCGGTGCACACCAGTCTGTCGGTTTCGTTACTTTCTCTATGACACCGTCATTTAGCATGTCATTTAGTGCTTTTTCACACTTCGGCAATAGTGGAAATGGTACGCGGCGCGCTGTATTCACACTATACGGCTGTGCATCTGGTTTCAGCTCTATTCTAACAGGCTCGCATTTCATGGTACCCGCGGTTCCAAATAAGCTTTGTGAAATTTCACCTAAACGCTGTACTTAATTCATAGCCTTCGCGGCTCCTCTACTTAGTAGACTATTTTGATCGTTTCCTGCGACCACTAACACGCGAAACAGAAACTTTTTACCATCTCTGTACGTATCAGCAATGAAGTGACCCTTACAAACAATTTGACCACCAGAACCACGAAGCACTGAAGATGAAGGCTTAAGCGCTGGGCGCTTTTTCAAAGATTTGAATGTGGACTCAGAAATGACTGTAGCGTCTGCCCCTGTATCAATTTTAAATACAATATTTGAATTACAAATTGTCAATTTGATTTTCCACGAATCTTCTTCGTGCGTGTCACAGTTATTGGGACCTAAGTAGTACTCACTGTTTTGATCATTGTTTTCGTTGCTATTGTCGTTGTCGCTTGTGTAATCCATATTTGATACTAAGTGTAATTCACTAACACTTTTGCAGCACACTGCAAAATGATTTAATTTCCCACACTTCCGGCATTTCTTGGACTCCGCTGGGCATTTTCCCGACGAACCGTGCCTACGGTTACACCAAGAACACTGTGGTATTGTGAAAGCTTCATAATGTCGTTGACGTCGATAACATTGTTTGGATTTAGGCTGGCCACGCCCGCCACCAGACTTAAATTTGGCTCCTTAAAGCTCATCCAATTCGGCAGGTCCCGTCGATTGTGCTCGAACCTGTCCCTTTACCAGTTCGCTCTGTCTTGCCATAGAGACGGCTTTTCCAATGTTAGATCGCATTCTACTGCATTTTCTCTGACAACTGTTTGTCGAGAATTCCGACCACTATGCCATTACGGATTTGTTCTGATCTTGCGGCAGCGTTGAACTCGCAGCTCTCAGCTAACTAGGACAGACTCCTGATGAAATATTCGACCAATTCGCCTTTTGTTTGTTTTCGAGAATGAAACATTACTCTTTTATGAATAATGTTCTTTTTGGTGTGAAATGTTCGTTGAATTTTTCCAAAACGGTATCAAATTTCTTTTGATCCTCTGCCGAAAGTACAAAACTTTTAAATAAATGTTCAGCGTCTTTCCACATAGAGTAGATTAAACATGAAATTCGCACCTCTTCTTTTTCTTTGTGCAATTTAGTATAACGTTGAAAATGGTCTCTCCAATCTTCCCATTTATTCGGTGATGGAAAGTCAAAATTATCCGGCGGATGAAATTTGTTCATTTTTAATCCGGGAAAGTATACCTCGGTGTGCAGAGAAAAATATTCAGTAGCACTGAATATATTGCTTTTTTATCTAAGTATGTCCATTCTCACTAGCAGTGGAATTTACTTCTGACACCATGTTATGAAATTGGGTGGTCAGTGTATATAAACACAATTCAATGTTTTATACTTTAATAACGATATACATCTCATGATAGTAAATACAACTCTGCTATGTACAAAACCTGCAGCAGTAATAAGAATAACATTAGACAGTAGGCGGAGTCTAATATTCATTAGCAGCTCTGAGTAATCATGGAAACATTTTATATGAATGGAATACCAAACAACGCCCAAATGAGGTTCAGCGGGGAACACAATCGCAATATCGTTCGCATTGTCACAGACGCGTTTAACACCGACCTTCTCAATGAGAGTTGTTTTGTGTTTATTTAACTGACTGTCACTACGTCTACGAATGGGGTCCGTATCTATTCGGTGTTTTGACGTCCAAAGGTCTCATAGATCTTTCGAACAAGGTTCTTTGTCGAGATAGTCCGCGGTCATATTGTGGTGCAGCAGGTTAGGAAAATCCGTCGCTTTGTCGTGCGGGTGGGGATGCCCTCGTACAGATGCAAATGAATATTATTTACCTAGTAGAATTTGCCATTAACATAGAGGCGATCTGCACCATTATAACATTTGTAGCGTTTCCCTTTCAGTATATGTATCACAGGGAGGAGCTGCTTCCTCTTTTGATCAGCATCATATGGAAAATATTTGTTTGACCCCTGCTTCTTCAATTAGATCTCTATCGTTGAACTTTAACAAATCCTCAGTATCGGACGTTTAGAATAAGTTTAGTTTAGTTCGGTTCTACAACGCGATGTACATTTTGGAAGTGTGTTTGACAAATCAAATTTGCTTACATTCACTTCAGGGCCAGTTTGTAGTTTATAAGTGATAAAGTTTCTCAGACAATTTCACAGTTTTCCCTGCATTATTTGTATTCTTCACATTGCAATATTTTAACCGTGGATTTGTGATCATAGGTTTCATCTGCGATGAAGTTCATATATTTTGCCATGTCAGAAAGTTTTAGGGTAAAATCATACTGACATTCTTTGAGTGTTGTAATCTCTCTGCTCATTCATTTGATTCTATATTTGTCAATTTAGAACAGCTGTTTAAAATCACTGAAAGACTATCGTTGATTGTGCTTACTAGATCAATGAGCATTTGATTATTACGGTCTGCTGTTTATGGCATCAGTTTAAGGGGACATTGGGCTGTGTTAGATGGGCGGATTGTTTCGGAATTTTGTTTTCTGCCAAAATTATAGTATTTACCCTAAAAGTAGAAATAGAAGTATTATTATAATGATTTTATTAATCAAAGGGCAACAACTCTCATGGTATTGACCCAATCTCAACTTAACGTTCTCTAGCGTTGATTAAGTGGAAATTTCACCAAAGCAGGTAACACATAAATGGTGCAAAATAATTGTCTCACATTAATACAATGGTAATAACCCTTACTCGTATGAGTCAATCCGATTTGTACATCAATGCGCGTACACCCTAAAGTTATACAGACTCTACATACGTTTCATTATTTTCCGTCTCTTCCGTCTCTGGATGGACACACTTGTTTAAATTAATCGAAGAGCAATAAGTGTTATGTTACTTAGAAAATGATTCATAAGCAACAATTGAAAAACAAAATGCATATACGTTTTCTTAGCTACATAGTAATTGTTCCGGAAATACCTTATTTAGGATTTTTTTAATTAATTGAATGGCAATGACTCTTGTGTTATTGACCAGATACAGACAAATGTTTCGCGTACACTTGCGCATTATCGCTAAACACACTTGCCATTAAGTTTGATTGATTTCTGCTCAGTAGTCAGATAAAAATGTTTCGAACAGACAAACGGACAACGCAAAATATATATCCTTCCGGCGGGTGGCAATAAAAAAACATCTGATTGAAATACAGTTTAAATCTCTTTTTCGGAACCAGCGGCACGGATTGAATTTGTTATGTTATTCAAGTTTATCTCTCCATGAATGTTGATACAAAACAAAATAGAATAAGGATATTTAAAGCATATTTGCTTTCACTTAAGATTGTCAAGGACGGATTTATAAGTGTTATCAATGTTTATTCTTACGTTTTAAGTGCCGAAGCTGCCAAACGTTGAGTGATTTATACACAGTCTTTCTCCCTTGTTCGATTCGGTCATATATCGTTTAAACTTTGTTTAATAACGTTGCTTTGTTTTGTACTTACGAAACACATACGACGGCTTTTTATTTAAAAATGGCAACTTATCTCAATCTCATAGTTTCATAATAGAAGTAAGAGAACAGCGAGGTCATCAACATTCGTTCAAAACATTAACTCGGGGGAGCTTTTATTTACGACCACGTTTGGAAGGATATACTATTCAAAACATTTGTATAAAATGGTCACACCGTGATACATTATAACAGAGCGCCTGATGTTTAATGCCCACAAGCTGTATCCAGACACTTAATTATACTCGTTCGTGTCGTGTACAGAACTAAAATGCAGCATGACAAAACATAAGCTACCATTGATTTGTTTTATTAGTAATAAATTATGAGAAAGCATATGATAGTTCTCTTAACATTGTTCTGTGCATTTTATAAACTTGATTTTATAATAGCAAATAAATAATATAGTATTCATATATAAAATTATGCTTGTTTATACTGTCAATGTCGTTCGGTGGTGTACTCCGCTTGTGGCCGTGTTGTCTTGAATCAGAAGTGAATATATGGTCGATTAAAGGCAGTCGCACTTGTCAAATCCAAAGTTAATTGCCCAGTGTTCTATGTGACCGTTCAAATTTGTGACCCCAAAATGAAATTAAAACTGATTTATTGATTTTTAATGTAGAGTACGTAAGATATGTCTTCTTGTATTATGATAAAGTTATGTGTACTAGTTATCAAGTTGAGGCTTGATATTATATTAAGATATATGCAGACATTGAGCTGCCAATTGACACTGCTCCCCCAAGGAGTAATTTTAAAGGTTATGTTTTCTCAAAGCTTAAGCAAAACGCTACGAAATAATAAAAGTTAATGTTTATTCTCTGAAGGAGGGTGCGTAAGTGAGTAACGGACATTAGTACTACGCTACCTATAGGTTTGTTTTTTATATTTTTCTCGCTATTATTTATTACATGTTTTATTATGAGCGTTTAAGAGGAGAAAGGATAGTAAATCATCGTTGTTAATTTTTTGGAAGGTTTTTCTCATAACTCAAACCGCACGAATGTGTGTATATTTCGTTACTTATAAAATTTAACACAAAAACAATGTTTTGTTTAAAGAAAAATATGTAATACAAAGTTCTAAAACAATTAAAGTCATGTCATATTGCTTTGTAAAAGAGGTATGCAATATTTTGAATAGGTTTAAGACGATTGATCAATATACCCCTAAACTTTCGTATTACTGTGTGGAAAACGCGGGTATAATTTACGTTACATCTAGTTATAGTTAGCCCAATAACGATTCATGCTGGTAAAAAAATAGTCTGAAATTAAACAATGTTGTCATGCACACTTCATATTCTGTTGTTGTTGTTGTTTTCTAATTTGAAACCAGTAATATAACATACGTTACAATTACTCGGTACTAAGACAGCAAAAATTGATCTAACAACAGCTCACCCAAGTGAGAATGCTGCACACATATCAGACGGCAATGCAACACTTCTGCGCCTATTACTGCGATTCAATTAATTCATTTGAACGCAAAAGAAACAGGTATACGCCAACATTCTTCATATCAGGTCCTAACGGACTAATAGACTTTTATGGGCAACGATAACAAAACCGAACTGCTACGCATACTTTTCGATCAATTGTTAACTGACACATTTACTAAAGACGACCGTTGTATCTACTATGTCCTTGGCGAAATGTGTTACAGTCTCACCAGTCTTTACGATGTCGATGTTGAAATAAATCCCGAAACAGCTTTGTTTTTGTCATTAGTCAGACACAAACAATGTCATTGTAAGGTGTACGGCAACCATTATCCTAGTGATGCACACGAAGTATTCCGGATCATATTTGATATTTCAGTAGGTAACAAGCTACGTCTTTTGAATGTTACTGAGATGGCTAAAAACAAAAAAGGGAAGACAGTTGTTAAGTTTTAACAGCCATGTATAGCTTCACGAGGTGTGATACAACAAGTAGAATGGTTAGAAGAAAATGGCGCCACTTAAATTCTTGAAGCAAAATAGCAATACCAGTTTGATACACTGTCTTAATATGGTCACCTTCTTGATCTTGTTCCTTCCTTCCTTTAAGATCTTGATAACGTTTTGGCTGATGAGGTTTTCCAGCAGCTTTTATGGACAATGTTCAAATTGCTAGCGCCAAAATCAATCGCCTGTGGTATGTACTATGAAAAACAATCCAGTGTAGAACATGTCATACATGACACCCGTTTCATTACTTGTTGAAATTTGAAAATAAAAATACGCTAAGTTTAGAAGTCCACTTCTGATTAAGTAAACACTTAATATTCCATTTGATGAAGAACTTTAAAAAAGCAATATGTTGGAGTTGAAGGCAAGCAAAGCGTGATTTATAACATATAATCTCAAACGCCTAAATGTGCAAATGAGTGCGTGATAATTGACTGATAAAAGTTTCAATCGGTAAAATATTTCATGTTTTTTTTACATATTACTTGTGTCAATGTTGAAGCATATTTGAGTTTATACAAAGCACTAACGTATTTGGGAGAAGGGGAGGGGATGGGTCCGCTCCAATCGTCTTAGTCCAGTAGTGTTATATACACCAATACATTTTCCAAATAAACATTATTTTACCAATGTTTAAGTACAGATATGAATGCAAAACACAAAAATACACCATTTACAAATAAATATAATCACCAAATTTTGCGGAGAAAACCTAACCCCTAATAAGCACATTTTAACAATATGCTTCGGTTTTCCCGACCTCTGTTATACTGTACTCAAAATGTATTCTGGCGTCCACTCATAATATGTATTTGCATCAGGTGAATTATTTAAACCTCATCACATAAAGCGTGAAAATGTCCTACAAAAACAAGAGCGAGAACCTTTTACGATCAAAATAAATAAAACAAATACCAGTGATGTGTTGCCGCTTTTCAACTGAATAATGTTTTGCTACGTAGCTATCAATTTTGTTTTGTTTTTATAAAGGTTTATCTTTTTTATCAAAACCAAAATCATATGTTATTCTGTTTGCTTTAATGATTTTATGATGAAAAAGCGAAAAAAAAATTGTCGAAAACTGACATAAACTTAATATCGATGTGTACAATGCATTGAAACTTACTAACTGAAGTACCACATAGTTTACAAATAATTTATTTTTCGCCGTTTTTTCGTATTTTTCCATTAAAAAGGTTACTAGGTATGTCTACCTAGTAGTATTCGTCCCTTATGCGTGATGCTAGTCGATGTTATCACGTGATATTATCAAGTTAGGTATGTAGTTAAATATTCCAACTGTTTAGGGTAAGCCTTCGTAGCACAGTGGATACAACACTGCTTTGCAATTTTGGCGATACCGGTTCGAATCCGGTCTCCGGCTCAATTTTTTTTTTACATTTTGGTATATTTTTTTACAATTATGATATCAAAAAGTAAAACATTTTATTAAATAATTGTCCTGAGATTCGTTACAGAAAAAAAACTTTTTTGGTGCCAATCTGTTGTACAGTCCCTTTATGTCAAACGAGTTAACCGATAGCACACACTTGTCTTCATTTTATGCTGCCTCCGATTATGCATATATAATTAATTATAAAATCATATGTAAATGATAGCACAACTGTTCAATTGAATCATGAATGTATAAAAGATAGATATGTGAGTCCGTTTCAAAGCGGTCACCTCTAAATGTGTTATGATATAAATTGAAGCATTAGATGTATATCTGTGTTGTTTTGTATATTGTTACTCTTTTAGAAGTGTTTGTTGGCCCTAGGCCTTGTACCTTATAGCAAGGCCTTTTGGGTTACGTTTTATTACGGTAATAATTAGCTGGGTCTGCATTATTTCTTTTATCGAATCTTTCATACAACATTATTTCAACCAATATATTTAACCAAACACAATTATCATGTTTCTCAAAATCAATTACAATCGTTTTGTGCATGCCTCGTTTAATAAGGAGAGTTTAAAATGGTTGATGAAATATAAAAACTAAGTAAGATAATTATTTAACAGGCAGGATTGTGACAGGTTGGTCCGCTCTATCATGTGTACATGTTACTATCTTTTGTTTGTTTGACTTTTGATAACGTTAAGGTATTTTAACTGATAGAAATAGGTTGAAAGCTTCCTTGTTTATATAATTGTGTTGTGTTCAGAATGAGGATTAAGAACAATAAAATATTGAGGTAAGCGTATTTTCATTTCGTATAAAATAAAGATATGCAAATATCTGTACGAAATTACTGTGTAATTAAGAGAAGACTGTGTATATCGTTCTTGTTGTGAATATTATTTGGCAGATACATATTTAAACAAATCTAAGATAGTTGTGCTTAGTATGGATGGTATATGATACATTTTTTTTTCGCTAAATATGTTTCGTGTTCGAAATATAATTAGTCCAGTGAGATGGCAGATTTGACAAATGTGCTTAAAATTAAATTGGGGAATCAGAAGCAAGCCATTATTGATTCTGATCATGTGTATTGATTGATATAAATCGAAATCGGTAATTATTTGTGTCAATTATGTCTCGTTTCTTGGTATATTTGTTCACGGTAATGCAAGAACATCATATATATATATATATATAGAGAGAGAGCACAATACAACATATTATACTTATAAGTATAATATGTTGTACTGTGCTCTTCATGGATTTACCGAATATTAAATGGCTTTGTTATCATCTCAATATTTGAAACAAGTGGAATTTATTACAAACTTTGATAAATACGTATAGAGTTATTGTCATTTTTAAAATTAATAGATAGTACTATGAAATATTTGGTTTACTTAACTTGTGCAGTCGATGTACATTTTAGTTTTGATATCTAAAAAATTTTATTTTTATTTTTTGTAATGGAACATGTATGCATTGAATCATATGTACACACTATATTGTTCATTTACTTGTCTACATGGGCAAGGGCCTTTTGGAAATCTGCAAATAAATCTTGACCCTTCAATATATATTAATATCTATGCAAAAAGCTACAGAAACATGTTCAGTAGCAAAATGTTTAAACATAAACCCGGTTTAGTGGCAATGGCCAAACGCCAAAGACATAGAACACAAAATCACAAACAAGAAACATAGAACAGAACAAAACTCTTCAAACAGCACAGTGCATAAATACAACATATATATAAAAATAAGTGGTATGTTTATCAAAAATTGTTAGGTACCGCCTTGGAACGGTCAGTAAAATGTAAATTTACTGGGGGTTTAAACCAGTTTATATGCACAAACCTCACTCTTAAAACTTTTTTATCAATATATTTATGTTGGCGCATTATAACGAGATTGATTTTTGCTATATATCATAAAAATAAGTTTTACCTTTTTTAGTGGTATAGATACTGCTGGGCAATGTACTTTTCATTATTGAGTATCTTTTAAATCTTGATCTACTTTTATGTTGGAAGTAGAAGTACTGCGGATGACACAGGTTCTTTCCTTAAAACAGGTCTAGCGTACTGATCGCGTATTGAATTCGACACTCCTGAAGTATCAAATTAGTGCAGCAAATTAAATTAGAAGATTGAGATTTAGTTAACTTAAATCTGGGTCAAACGATGATGTTTTCTTAATAGGCCTTTTCCCCATGCTAGGGAAATACAACTTTGTAAATATTACTAGTTGAAAGATGAAAAAAACGCTGGCTTTGAAAAGCAATGGAACCAGTTCATTTATATAGTGGAGAAAAGAAAAAAACGATGGAAGAATTAGGCCTCGTGAACGATGCATATAAACTTGCTACCCGAAAGATATCAGTGCGGACAAAAATTATAGATTTGTCCTGATAAAACTTCATTTTAAAATGATCATTGAAAAGTATGTCAAAAGAAGAAACATATCAATTGATAAAGATATCATAAATGTCGACTTAATGTAAATTAACCTTGTATAATTTAGAGATAAAACAACCATTAAAAACAAAATTTCAAATAGAAGACTCTGGAAACAAAGAAAAGGACGGGATCCCGAAAGTTATGTTTATTTATCTTTCGTTTTCCTTTTCAGCTAAAAATGATCACTTTTACTCATTTTGCATCGGTAAGGATGAAGACAAAAATACTAGTGTTGATTTGGTTTAGTTCCAAGGTCGTTTTGTCAGGTAGGAATTGTAACAATAAATTTTGTACTCTATACACGTTATGTCATAACAAAAATATAGTAAACGAACCAGCTGATATAAGTGTTCTTATTAGTTTGTTGTTGAATTACACAACTTTACATATGCCAAAAGTTTTCATTATTACTCATCGATTGTAGATCGTGATCTTCTTCAACAGCCTGGCATATCGCCCCAAATTACAAGCTCAAGCCATTACAGCAATTGGTCCGCAGACAGAATTCTCTCTAACTACAGTCAAAGTAACGCTGACTTGTGCCAGTGTTGTGCTGCAATTATAACACCAGGTCATATCGATATAGACCTAAGGCAAACATATTCCGTCAGCCGCGTAGTTGTTCTTGGACGTCTTGACCAAACAACTGGTAAATAGTGTATTATTTTATTTCGTAAACCAACTGTTTTTAGCCAAGAACAGATTTATCCCTTCATGTTATGAAATCTTATATTCAAACAAGAACATAAAAAAAACGAACCTCTAGGACTTATTTCGAGAGTAAAAGTTTCAGTACTAGGGTTTGTCGGCTTATGGACATATTTAGTCAGTGTGCGTTTTGTGCAGTTACTTTACGATTAGCCATGCACTGACTGCATGTTTTGATGAGTCACAATTGTAAAATTTTACTATTTAAATTTTCTCTCATTACTTACAACAGATACAACTAATGTTTCACGTTAAACCTACTACAGAATCGTTTGTTTTCTAAACATCTCCATTTATATTATTACAACTATGTCCAGTTTACCCCAGTAAAACGCCAGTTGACCAATCACAAACATATGTCTTTTTATAGCCTTATCATGAATATGTTACATTCATCATAGTATTGAATGTAAGTTAATAAGTGTATGCTTATCTAAGAAACTGAAAAAAAAAGTTAATATTTAAAATTTAGGTGTTGGAATGTCGTGGTTTATCTGGGAATGAACACATTATGCACTGAATATTTTTGCATACACATATTATAAGATATTCGATGTTTTAATACATTGTTTATTACTATTGGGAGAAGTGTGCGATTATAGCCGTATTAACTAGGTAAGGTAATAGTATCATTGATCGGTAGAACTAGTTTGATGCGTATGCGGTCTGTTTGTGGTGTTTGTATCTTTGTATGTGGTTTTTGTGTAGTTAGTTTATTGTCCTTTGTGCCCTTGTTAGTTCTTTTTTTTAAGCTTTGACTACTGATTTTTGAATAATGTTTTTACCTTCTTTAAGATGTGTATTCTACTTTCTTTAGATATTTTATCCCAACTTTTGTAAATATAAGCATGTGTTTCTCGTATTGATATTAATGCGCTTTTCATCCTTATGTCACGTCCTTCATATCATCCCTAAAATCACATACTTATATCATTGTTCATTTCCACAAATATTGAAGATTTCCTGCTAAAACAGTGTAAGGAAATTGTTGTTAAACTAGATAAATCTGATTCCAGAGGTAACATAAATTCCTCAGGCTATATGCAATCATACAAGCGTGTTTTTTTATTTAGAAGACAACAACTAAAAACTGTTGATATTGTGCTATCTTTTGTTACAAGACCATACTATTTCATTTTTGAATCATGAATACGGAAGTATACAGGTAAATAATCAGCCTCAGGTTCAGGTTAGTTCTGTCCAAGAACCTTTCTCCCTAGCCAATGATAAACTGCTTACTTATAGACTATGCTGTTTAAGTGCTTATTATATATAATGCTTTCCTTCTATTTCAGGTAGCCAGTTTGACAATGTTGTTTTAGCAATACACAACGGGGAAAGTATTACATGGTCCTCCAAAAATAATACAGTCCTTTCCGTGGATTTGTATCCATATAATTTGATACAAATTATAAGACTATCAAGTACACTTCAAAGTGATGGTGTTATGACCATATGCAATGTGAAAGTGTATGGACCGGAATATTGTAAGTAAATATGTTATTTCATTAAATAAACTAATTGCGTATAATGTAATTTGATGATACAATCTTAATGCGATCTGCAATATCAACTATCTAAATCATATTCCATAATTTCATTAAAGTCTTCAATGTAATGGTGCAAATCATGAGTAAAACTGGTCGTTCGTGGAGAGAACAAGTAAGATTGTCGTGCCGTTTAACCTGATGTGGTAGTTAATAAATTAAGGCCTCGTCTAACTGATTGCTCATTGATTAATCGTTATCCACACTACTTATTTAATACTTCCACTGATTGATTTAGAAAAAGGTCAAATGATGACTTTATCGGCAAAGATAAATTGTTGAGCTTGATTAAATTCAGTGCTAGAGAGCTCGAAATCAAAATGGAATAAGGATTATTTTGATTGTTTCACAAAAATTTAAAAATTATAACAACCACACTTAAATGGTGAATGCTACTTTTGAAATTCTTAAATGGATCAAAACGCATAAATAATTCACATTATGCATTAGGTGACACGTAAATAATTCTAGACGTCCTTACATACAGTGACTGGTTTTCCAACCCAATCCTCAGTGTATAACACCGATTGCACGGCCGATAAAGCATTGAATGGCGTCGAATATCCTGGTATAAACGATACACAACTGTGCCAAGCCTGTAGTGTTACAGATGGATTGAACCCGTGGTGGTCACTCGATTTAGGCGGCGAACACCTGATTGGAAGCATTCAAGTTGAGAGAAGAGGTAAACGAGTTAATCTAGCACAAATATTTTTTTTTGTGAGAGACAACTAGACGTATAAAGTTTCGATCTATTCAACGCTCTTAACAATTTATTACAATAACTTATAACATTAAGTAGCTTTATCAAGAACCAGAGGAGCGACTTTCCCAAGGATAGATTGTGAACAGCTCAACAAACGAAAAAAAACACCATTTGATGCTCGTCTTGTATCAGCCACATAATTGAACAAACATTAGCGGTCTTTATTCGAAAAACGTTGTATATTATCTGAAGCAACATAACTATTAAGTTATGGATATGAGATAGGACAAGTTGCGATATAAACTTTTATATGTGTAGCATGAGAATTTGTTTACATTTATCGATACACGATGGTGATGTTGGCGCACTGCTAGACACTGGTTATCTAAAAAAAATCAAATAATAAACATGTTATTAAATATAAGAATATTTTAGTTGTATTTTATTATGTCTAACGAAAGGCTGTATTATGTTTAGCTACATATTTTCAAGGCAAGATGCCAATCCGCCAATAAACTTTATACACAGTAAGGTAATGTATGCACTACGCAATAACGTATGCTTCAATACAATTTTCGCTTTTAGCAAATAATCTACAAAGCAATGGCCTACAAGTTTCTATTACTAACGCATTGGTTGGCAGCAACGTTGTTATCCCAGGGAACATCAGTGTACTAGGATTAGACCAACAGCTGAACCCTCCTAGACTTGCACGTTACATCAACATTACGACCATATCAAGAACACAGGAGTACATGACCCTTTGTGAAGTGAAATTATTTGAAACTGGTACAATACAAATATTAATTAAGTTACTCTTTTTTCATTCTCGCTTTCAGTTTGAAAACAACAACTACGCCTTATTGTTGTATAAACCGTGCAGATACAACTCCACAAACAAGTTTGCTGTTGCTTGTCTCAAATGATGCGTTCAAGTGTAATTTGGCATATTTGTATACCATTTTAACTTACTATTTTAATTATAATAATTTATCCAGATGATTTTATTTAGTCTACATTCAAAAACCTTTAAACATGCCTTATCTATTCCATTAAGGATGACATTCTTAATGCGCGTTAAATGGGAAAAATCACAACGCAATTTGTTTATATCCAATTATATTTGTTATTTTGTTTTTCTACAGATTGCGCCAATGGAACATATGGGGATAAATGCGCTGGAAACTGTAAACATTGCAAAGGAGGTTTTGCACAGTGTGACAATATTTACGGAACATGCAACATGGGATGTGAAACAGGATATGTAGGACTGCTTTGCTTGCATAGTAAGTATTGTATACTTCGTGAATGCATAAAATATCTTAATACATTCGCAAAAGCAAAATTTGACACGAAAAAAACACGATAACTTGTAATTCGTCTTATTTTCGAGACTGAACTCAAGCAAATGAGCCGCCTTTTGGGTATTAAAATTGACACTATATTTCATTAATTCAAATAAATATTCGCACGTTTTATATACTTATCGTCTGCCTGAAGCAATAAACGTTTACTAATGTTTATATACAATCTTAATAAAAGATGATAGTAGTAGCGTCCAAATGTTTAAAAAAGCAAACACGTATTTTACAACTACCGTTTCCGGCCCGATCACAAATGAAACCAATGTTTGATAATGACCTAACTTTAAATTGCTTTTAATTCAGAGATGTAAGTATTTTGTCTTTCCCTTGCAGGCTGCAACACCAGTTCCTACGGTGAAAATTGTACAGAAAGATGCGGGAACTGTTTAAACAGTAGCCGTTGTGATTTGAAAAATGGAAGTTGTCCAATGGGATGTTCACCGGGTTATCGTGGAGTCTACTGTAAACAAAGTACGACTAAAAATTACTTTAATGATGATTTAAAACGGTTACACTCATAGTAACTTTAGATAGGACTCATATACTGAATTAAACTTGGTGCTAAAAATGACCGATAGGATACTTACTTTCTTTTTTCTTTTAGAGAATGTATGTTTAATTTCAATGGTATTTCGACTAAAAAAAACAACGATTTCCGTGCAATTTATTAAGTAAAAGTTTCGGGTAGTCTTGGATATTGCTTGTAGCAAGTAAATGAAAAGACGTACGTTGTGGTTGAATTTGAGGTACATAAATTATTTTAAGCAAAAGTGTCTTATAGCAATTAAACGGCTGAAATAAGCATTAGGTTTGGGCTATTTTGTTGCAGCATAACCTTCAATTTACAAGTGCTCACGTAATTGGGTTAGTATGAACGCAAAATATAATCCGTATATGCTTTTCTTGACCACAAGCGTCCATGCCATGTGTCGATGTGTGAACTGTTGTAACCGGGTGTTTTTACTTTGCGGTATTACTTCAGATGCAAATATTGACTTATAGTCTAATTGTATTGTTTAAGGGTAAATAAATGTATTTAAAAATATCTGCACATGTTCTGGCCGATACAAATATTCCTACACCCTAGAACTCGTGCCAATAGTTTCAAATACAAATTCAAAAAGTTGCACGTTGTAGCGTTCGCTTTTACTATTGATAATGACCTAACTTTAAATTGCTTTTAATTCAGGGATGCAAGTATTTTGTCTTTCCCTTGCAGGCTGCAACACCAGTTCCTACGGTGAAAACTGTACTAAACGTTGCTGGAACTGTTTAAACGGTAGCCGTTGTGATTTGAAAAATGGACGCTGTCCAGGAGGATGTTCTCCGGGTTATCACGGAGTCTACTGTAATCAAAGTACGGATAAAAATACTTTAATGTATACATTATTCATCAAAACCTCAATACCTTGAATCTTTTAAATCAAATTACTGAATAATTGGTTACCATCATGGCAAAGATAAAGGCACATTTCAAATAAATGTATTCTTAGAGAACGTGTTATGTAGTAAATTGTTCGTGCTTGGTCGATCTATAACATGTAAACTACCGTTACACTCATACTTACTTTAGATAGGACTCATGTACCGTAATAAAACTTGGTCTTAAAAAGTTCAATTGGCGACTCACTTTCTTATTTCATTTGGATAATGTATTCTTAATTCCAATGGTACTTCGACTAAAAAAACCGATTTCCGTACAGTTTATAAAGTAAAGGTTTCGGGAAGTGTTGGATATTGGCATGTAGCAAGTAAATGAAAGAACGTACGTTGTGGTTAAGTTTGAGGTACATAGGCCATATTCAAGGTGAATGTGACTAGAATATGAAAAAGATTTACCTCTAAATAATTCTAGCCAAGAGTGACTTGATCGATCCAGTCAGTAATTTACTGTGTTTTCTTGGTGATATATTTCCAAATTACAAAAATATTGAATAATATTATTAGTTACGGGGCAAGTAGGTGACCCGATATGGGATATACGGGACAAAGGAAACCATAGCAGGTGATAGCCATACTAGAACCCGAATATGGTTACCTGCGCCCCGTATATCCAATATCGGATCACCTACTAACCCACAAACGTATATATCACGTTCACAACCTGTTTACATGTTTCATTTATTCATCGGTATCGATAAATAGACGCCATTTTGGTACGATATAAATTTGGGGACCCAATATGGAAAAATATGGGGTCACCGCGTGACCAGTTAGGAACCAATAGCGTTGCGTAATTTATGATGGAGGCGTGATACAGTGAAACATAGTGACTTAACTTATAAACTTCCACGTAACAAAAACGAAGACAACAACTTTTTAAACGAATCAATGTTTGGCACATCAAATCATATCTTAACTGTTTACAGTTTTATGTTTTTTAGACTTAAATCTGATTAAATTAGAATCCGAAAAATTTGCAAAGTTATCAAAACACCTAAACATTTATGGAAGGAAACACACTTGTATATCAGCTAAACTAAATAATGAATCTAAACTCGACATAAATGAAATTTGAAGGATTTTGTATTTTGGACCTCTTTTGCACGTTTAATAGTGATTATCAATTTATGATTCAACATTAGTATACGTGACGTTATGTGCTTATTTAATCTTACTTTTCTTAGAGCTTTCAATTTATTCATTTGCCTACATTGCATATTGTCGAGTTATGGCACTTACACATAAGATTAGTGCAAAATATCGGACATTATAATTAAATGAATTGTCGCAAATATCTTTATTAGCTACTAGAAATTTAAAATAGAAGCAACATATTGAATTCAGTTAAATTCGGTTCAGATAAATATTTTCTTTCTTGTAATTTTAATGTTAACTTAATCATTTATTAGCACAATTGTATCATCTAAACATTTTTGAATTATGCTTAGAATAAACTGTATTTTACTGGATGAAGAGATGTTTTCTCACTTAGTTTTCTCTTTCTGTTTCAGCATGTACAGCCGGTAAATATGGACTAGGGTGCCAGAACAGTTGTAGTGAAAATTGTCGGAACAATGACACATGTAATTTTATTAATGGTGTATGCTCAAACGGCTGTGTAGCGGGTTTCGATTTCTCTACAGATAATACATGTAGACAAGGTAAATAAGAAGAAACAGACTTATAAATGTTTATAATTAGAAAAATAACTACAATTTCAAGGGATGATTTTTTATCCATATTTGCAAAATCATTTTACAACTCTAGATGGATAAAATGTGGGTTTTTTGCGCAAAGGGTTTTATAGTGATAAAATCAATTTTATTTTGTTAACTGATAAACATCCCGTTTATACAATTATGATACTTTTCGATCATTTAACCTTTCTTATCTTTTTGTTGAACAAAACTTACTTTAACATTAACTTATCGCTTCAACTGTAAACCATTTCATGTGAAGCCAATATTTTTTATTGACTTTAACGCGGTACTGGGTTTAGTTGAAAGGGATGTCAGTGTTTTTATCTTTCACTTGCAGTCTGCAACACCAATTACTACGGTGAAAACTGTGCAAAACGTTGTGACAACTGTTTAAACGGTACCCGTTGTGATATGAAGAATGGAAGCTGTCCAGGAGGATGTTCACCGGGTTATTTTGGAATGTACTGTAATCAAAGTACGGTTAAACATTTTAATTCAGTTTACAGATAATTCTATAAACCCAAAATACTCGGAATCCTTATATCTCAATTATAAGTGACCATAATCATTATGGCTAAAGTAACGGACATTTTTAAACAAACTCATTCTTAGTAAACGTGTCATGTAGTAAATAATACGTACTCGCATTTTTATAAACAAATCCTTGCAAATCCGTTATGCTAACTGTTGCCTATGATCGGACAAACATCATCCAAACAGCATATATATTTAAGGACATACGGTCGTACTGTTTGTGTAAGTTAATGGAATGCTCATATCATCCTTAGTTAGAACTGATTTACCATTATTAAACTTGGTAGCACTATCACATGAACAATTACATTGTTATATCGTTAGGAGTATGTATTGTTAAAGCCATTTTTATTTTCACTAAAAGTAGAAAAAAATACTCTCCGCTCAATCATTTAAGTTTTAGTGTAGGATTGGGACTTGGTATGTCGGAAGTTGATACAAATACGTATGTTGGGACTGTATTTGAATACACAGGCCACGGTCAAGGCTGAAATATGAAGAAGGTTACATCTCAATAATTCTAGCAAGGAGTTACATATAGCAACGGAATTTTGTATGTAGCAAGTTTAGGAATACAAATTGGGATTGTTTTTGAGGTTGGTCTCTGTTATTTAAAATAGAAAAATACAGTTTCAACTCAATTACTTGAATTAGGAATGCTGTATAAATATGAGTACTTGGTGTAGCTAAAGCTCAAGTGGAGACATGTCTTGGGATTGCATTTGGGATTGTTTGGCTCAGGGTATCGGTTGTTATCATTGAAGTAAAGGAAACGCCATAGTTTTAAAACAATTATTTGGGTTTATCATGTTTTGTAATTCACTAAGTGAAAACATGTCTTTGGATTGCATTGTAGCTGGGTCGACATCAAGGTGATTATTGTTGTTTTTAAGATTATATACCTTATGCGGATATAAACTATCGATGTTGTTGTTCGAATTGAACTAACAAGGCTTAAGGGTGTTAATTGTATTTCTGAACCCCCAGATAAGTGGACGAAAATATTGCCCACGCGCAAATATAAGAATCTGTGTGAAACTACTTTTTAATTGTCATCACAGTATTACCTTTAAAACATAAACAATATCCTTTACTTTAAAAACAACAAAAACACATTATTGCGATAATAAAATATTATATGGGTGTGAATTAATCGTTATTACATATCGATGTCTGATAAGCTTCGGAAAACATGCCTTAATTTCGTTGTAAATAAATGTTTACATATTATCTATTTCATACGTTTCCACTGTCATTCAGTGTTTAATATAAAAATCAAAAATGAATTGTATTTTAAGGACACATCAATTTGGTGCATTTCGGATTTAAAATTAACCAATGAGTTGTTGGGGTTTTAGATATAGTACATGACTGACTATATACAAATCTGTCTCATACAATACGTCAAAACTGCGCCAAAAAATGAAATTGTAAGTAGACAATTAGAGAGGAACAATTCGCCAAGTAAGTTTCAATTTTACTTTCACATTCTTTTAAGACCTCTTTAAAGAGTAACAAACATTCATTGAGACACCTAGTGGTTTTTGTAAAGGACAATGAGTGTCACTCACTGCAGTGCAATACCAGCATATTAGAGCCGGGCAGCTCTACCCCGATCTAATCTCTAAATATTGGTCAAGCAAGGTTCATATTGGAATATCATGAAATATGCATGGATGGTTCATGAATAAAGTCATGAATAAGTCATGATAATTTGCATGGAAATTGAATGACACTTTTTTACATTCATGAAAGTGTTCATGAAATAGTAGTTCATGAACCAGTCAGGGTTAATGAACACATATGTCATAAGGTTCATAAAGCAGTCAGAGTAAATAAACACAAGATTTATGAAGTGCATAAACCAAATACAGTTCTTAAAACCACACACAGTTCATGTGCACCCGAATTCATGAATTAATACAAGTTTATGAATTACATTATAGGTTGAAAATATAATAATAATAAAAACACGACAATGCAAAATAACTAGTCTAAGACTTTTAATGCAATCAAAAATTATAACCAATTATTTATATATATGCCTTAAAAATATGCTAAAGTCAGTTATCTGCTTTTGTTTATAACATATAGTTTTCTTTAAGATGTACGAACTTCAACAAATAAAGATTAGTGAATCTCCACCTCCCCCAACTCTTGAATGCAATACCAAACTGTACCTTAACACATAATATGACTGCATATGATTCATCAACATTAAAGCCATATGCGACGAAAACGGAATTTTCACATATCACAAATTAAATTCCTAAATGCATACTATCAAACATTTTCTTTTTGAACAGATATTCCTCTCAAAGTAGCACAATGAAACATTTCCCAACAAATCAAAGCATTCTTCATATCAGTCAATGACATTCAAGGACACCTTCTTCCAGGTATGCATACTTTGCGGACGTTACAAAGTACTTGATTTCAATCCGATCTCACGCCTATAGATATGTTTCATCACACATATTTTGAAATATCCTGATTAATTATAATCAACATGATTATGCGAATTTAAATCCACAATAAGTGCTCATCCATTCGCAAAGGTATCGCATTCGCAACAGTGTCATTCATTGACCAATGTTTTTTTGCAAGTCAAATATCGTATTGTTTTCTGGCTGGAATTTTGTAAAAGACGGTTCAACATTAGCTCAACAAGGTTTCGTTTGGTTTAAATATATTTTATTGAGCAAAATATATCAACATTTCAATACAAACACATAATCAAATATCAGGATTGGAACGGTAGAAATAAACTAATAGAGTTCCTTTCCCTGTTATGATAAATTACAATTAGCATTTGAGGCGGATATTGGTAATGGAGTTATAATCATATAAATAAACAAGCTCATATTATATAATGTTTAAAATTTAGGCAATTGATTGATAGACTTTAAATGCAATAACATTTATTGTAGAAAAACAACTTTATTCTAAATTAATCAACTGTATTGAGGCAGAAAAAAATATAGTATGAGAAAGAACGAAGAAGAAAAGAAGGAGAGGCAAAGTAAAAGATGTGTGAGTGTTGGTGGTTTGAGTCGATCACTGGCTTTCAAATCTTTTTGACAAATAAATAAAACGATTAACTGCATCAAACAGAGTACTGTTTTGCTCTTCAGTCAGTGTGTCATCACCATATAGTAAGCAACGGAGGGTAACCTCACTTAGAGATTGAACAGTATTAAACATATTTTGGCTTTGTTCAGTAAAGAGAGGACAAATAAAGAGATAGTGGTATGTTTTCTCCTGTCTTTCACACATGCATAATGGTGAGGGAACAATATTTGTAACATAGAAATGGTGATTCAGGGAACTACAATCGTTGCGTAGGCGAGTGTGCAGGACCTGAAGCCGGCGTTTCCCGTAATAAAATATTCTAAGTGTTTTGGGCTTATCAGAATAGAGGTATGATTTTAAACCAACGATATAGTTTATAGCCTTTGCGTCAACTGGAAGAGAATCCCATGCAGAAACAAGGAATGAAATCATATACAAAGATGTGCGGGCTCGGAAACTAGATATATTGGATAAATTTCTAAGTGTTCTTGATGAAGCTTGACGTCTGTCTGGGGAACCAAAACCGACAAGCTATCTGGCGTATAACCATTTTTCATTTTAAAGAAGAGAAGAAGTTTGTGTTTCTCGCGTCTAGTACTTAAAGTTTCCCAACCAGATTCAATTTGTAGTAAATACAGAGAAACAAGTCTAGTACAACAAGTAACTATACGTGCACATTCGTTTTGTATTTTATCCAATTCGTCTTGTTCGTATTGTGTACAATTATCCCAGATAGCATCTGCATACTCCAAGATAGGCCTAATAAAGGAAAGAAATATTACCTCCAGAGACCGCCTATAAAGTTGATAACGAAGACGTTTCATTATATTAACTCTGGACCAAGCTTTATCTTTGATATAGTTAATATGAGCATGCCAACTGCAATCATCAGAGAGAAAAATGCCAAGATGTTTGTGAGATTCAACAGAAGGAACAGCTGTGTCGAATATATTCACTGGTGGGTGAATGGGTTTGTTTCTATTACGAGATATGACCATTGATTCTGATTTTGATGGATTGAACTTAACGAGCCATTTGTCAGCTCAGAGAGATATTTTGTTAATATCATTCTGTATTTTTAAGGCCGTAGACGGAGGGGAGTCGACAATAACAAAGAGACTCGTATCATCCACAAAAAGATTTATATTTGAATCAACCTCCTTAACAATATCATTGATGTATACGAGAAACAAAAGAGGACCTAGAATTGATCCCTGTGGGACTCCAGCTTTAATCTCATATAATATGGAAGTAGCTCCTGGAATAACAACGCGCTGAGACGCGAAAAGTCCTGCTTGTTCAAGTTTGTACAATAGACCACGATGCCAAACCTTATCAAAGGCTTTAATTATATCGACAAAGACAACTCTGATTTCAAGTCCATCGTCGAGAGCTTGACAAAATGTATTATTGAGATAAGTTAACTGGTTAACAGTAGAGTCAGTAAGGTTTCGTTTATATCAAAGGATAAAACGAGTGGTTATCATTACCTCTTTGCATATGTCTATTATAAAGATAGCAAGGCTTCTTGCATGCACTTAATAAGTTTATTCGGTCATACTCAGAATGAATTGAGTGACAACAAGTAACAACATACTGAAAATAAACAATATGTCAATAACAAATACAACATCATCAATACACTGCAACACTGCATAGTTTGATAGATTTGCTAATAAGTCTATTTTACAATCCATACTTAATGTACTTAGTGGCCGCATAATACTTAAAGGATTAAACAATGAAAAATAATGCTGACATCAACAGGTTATCCAACAATTCTCGCACTTAAGTCAGATCTCGTCTCTCTATCCTTAATGATGTCAGCGATATGTTGGACTGCAAATCAAATGCATTACAACTTCATGCAAAATGCGAGGGAACTTTAGGGTTTAATTCAACCATACTATTTGAACTTGCATTTATGAAACCCATGACCGTATTATATACATTAACAAGCTACAAAATACTGCCGAATGGAAAAATTCCAGTTCAACTCTTTAGACGAAATGATTTTTTTTCTCAAGACATAACTCTTTATTTCACAGCTTTGAATAAAGACAGGTTACATACCACTGATTTAAAAAGCATTCCTTTTTTGTTTGTTGAGGTGTTCTATAATATAGAAGTATTGTTATCAAATAAATACAAATTATACTTAACTCGTCTTATGAACATTTTGGGAGCAATTGCAGTACTCAATTTGGTTCAATAGTGTTCTATGATTGTTCTTGAATTAACACATATGGAACCAATTTCAGTTCTAGATATGTTCCATTTTTGTTCCAGATATATATTTAAGAGATTATAAAATTAGTTAGCTATATAAAGATCTAGATCAGTTCTAGACCTGTTTTGATTGTAGAACTTAGGTTTTCAGATGTAACTCTTTGTAATTCAGAGGAAGCAATGGTTAATGAAAATAAAGTACTTTCTCCTTTTTGATCCAAGATTTTTGCTAGTACAACTGTATCGTTTAAGTTCAAGATCACTTTATGGTGTTGCTAATACAAAAGCAGAAAATGTAATCTTATAAATATTTTTAAATGTTGATTACTTCAGTCAGGTTCAATAATAAAGATCATAATGTAAAGTTTTGTACAATATTTAAACATATTGGAAAATTAATAATTATTTATTAAAAGGTCATGAACACTTCTACACACCACTGAGGTACAAATGAACTATTTCTGAACATGAACAGTTTTATATTCATAAATTGAATAGCTTTTACGAAACTAGGCAATAAAACAGCATATCAAATTCAATCTTGTTCAATTATATATTTCCTTAATAGAAATATTCATGTTTACCTAATTACTTGTTAGTACCCTTGTATCATTTTACTATGATTTAGGAATCATGCCTACAATGCTTTTTTTTACGGGATGAAGCGATGTATTCTCACATATTTTACCCTTTTTATTACAGCATGTACGACCGGCGAATATGGCCTAGGGTGTCAAAACAGCTGCAGTGAAAATTGTCGGAACAATGAAACATGCAACTTTATTAACGGTGTATGCGCAAACGGCTGTGTAGCGGGTTTTGACTTCTCTACGGACGATACTTGTAGATTAGGTAAAAAAAAGGAACACTCTAAACAATAATAACAATTAGAATAAATTACAACATTTACACATTTGATATAAAAACAAGGTCAAGGCATAAAATATATTATCCATATTTGCAAAACGAATGCTTTTAAAACTCTAGATGGATAACATATGTTATCATTGCGTATAGTGATAATAGTGATAAGATCGATTTATCTTTTTAACTGATATACCACCCAATCATACATGTGTGATACTTTTCGATCGTTTAAACCTATTATACTTTTTTGGTGATAAAACATCAGCAGTTTAAAATCATGGAGTAGTGACTACAGTTAATCAAGTAGAAGTATCTTGTTCAATAATGTTAAACGATGTATAGAATATCAAAATGTTTAAATTAAAACTAAAATTCTAACAGTTTTGAAATACTGATACATATCTGTTTCTGGTATCGACGCAAAGCTTTGGTATACACTTTCACAAAACTTTTAAACATCCGTTAAGGATTGTAATCCTCGAATAGTCTTCAGGTGTTTTGTATCGAGCAAACAGTATGGAAAATGCATTATAAGTAAGTTACCGTGACTGTTCATGTTCCTCAATGGGCATTTTTTCATGACTTCTTAAAATTGGCTCTAGTACTGGTCTGAACCCAGGAAATTGAAGTAAGTGTGATTCCTATCAAATTGTAGGTGACTTCACAACAAAGATTAAACAACATGAGTATGCAATAAACGTTCTATATGCACTATCAGACGAACCTGCCATCATCCCTGTCAGATTTATTTGTTGATTCTTGTAAACGAATGTGATTTTTATACACAGCATGCGCTGACGGATATTACGGACAGGGTTGCTCCATCCACTGCGGTTATTGTTCGAGTGGAGCGATATGTGATAAAGTATCAGGAGACTGTCCATCAGGCGGATGTGAGCCTGGGTACAACGGACTCAAATGTGATCAAGGTTTGTTAACTTTGTACTAATATCGTGACCTATTTTAATTCACAACACGTCTTATATTTACCTGTACAAATAATTTAAAGAAAGAAACAACTCTCAAACAGGAGGATATGAACAGGTTCAAAGGAGTCAGTTAAACACCAGTATTTATATCGCGACCTGGGTGTATTTTTTACCTTAAGTTAGATAATATCTGATCATAAGATATATTCTTCTCATTTTTGCAGTTGTCAGCTTCCCCATGTGTGCTAAAATTGATAAATTGAATAATGTTTCGATTCATTTGATTATTCACGTTTTATGTCCTCATTAGCTGGGGACTTGTTTTTGTTGTTGTTGTGCACACACATAATATAATCTTTAAATTCATTAACTAAGTTCTTAAAACCACACACAGTTCATGCACACCGTAATTCATGAATCAATAAAAGTTCATGGATAACATTATATTTATTAAGTTAAAATAGAATAACAATAAAAACACGACAATGCAAACAAACTAGACTTTAATTGCGAGCAATCAAAAAGTATATCCAATCATTTATTTATATGCCTTAACATATGCTATAGTTAGTTATCTGCTTTGCTTATAACATACATTTTAAGATGCACGATCGAACTTTAACTTATACAAAGTATTGAATATCCACCTCTCCCAACTCTTGAACGCAATATCAATCTGTACCTCAACACATAATATGACTATATATGATTCATCAACATTAAAGCCGTATGCGACGAAACCGGAACTTTCTCATTTCACAAATTAAATTCCTAATTGCATAATATCAATCATTTGCTTTTTGAACCAAATATTTTCTCAAAGTTGTACAGTAAAACATTTTCAAACAAATCAAAGCATTCTTCCTGTCAGTCAATGAACTTCAATGACACCTTTTTCTTCCGACTGTGCGGACGTTAAAAAGTACCTGATTCCAATCCGATTTCAAGCCTTTAGATATGTTTCATCCCACATATTTGTGAAAAAACTCCTGATTAATTATAATCAACAGGATTATGCGAATTTAAATCCACACTTAGTGCTCATCCATTCGCAAAGGCATCGCATTCGCAAAAGTTTCATTCATTGGCCAATAACGTTTTGCAAGTCAAGTATCGTATTGTTTACTGGCTTGGATTATGTAAAAGAGGGTTCATCATTAGCTCAACACGGTCTCGTTTATATCCAAAGGATCAAAGCCATCGAAAGAGTCATCCGAATGGTTATCATCACCTCTTGGCATTTGTCTATTATAAAGATAGAAGAACAAAGCTCTCAGTATGAATCGTGTGACAACGAGTAAGAACATACTGAAATTAAACAATATGTCAATAACCAAAACAATATCATGAATAACACAACACTGCCTAGTTTGATACTTTTGCTAAGAAGTATATTATACAATCCATACTTAATGTAGGATGTGTGTGCTTAGTGGCCGCAAACTACTAAAAAGATTAAACAATGAAAAATAATGCTGACATTAACCAGTTATTCAACACACGAATCTATTGAACCAAATGTTCTCGCACTTAAGTCAGATCTCGCCTGTCAATCCATCATGATGTCAGTGATGTGTGAGACTGCAAAGAAAATGAGTTACAAGGTCATGTAAAATGCGAGGTAACTAATGGGTTTAGTAAAACCATGCTATTTGAACTTGCATTTACAAAACCCATGAAAGTACTTTACTTAACAAGTTACGAAATGCTGCCGAATGGAAAAATACAATTCCAATTCAACTCTTAAGACGAAATGATTTTTTTTTTCAAAACAAAACACTTTACTTCACAAGTGTTCTGTTATACAGAAGTATTTAACTCTTCTTATGAACATTTTGGGAACGCAGTACTCAATTTGTTTCGGAAGTGTTCTATGATTGTTCTAGAATATTAAATAAAAACACATATGGAACCAATTTCAGTTCTAAATATGTTCCATTTTTGTTCCAGATTTGTGATTTGTAAGATCACAAAATTAGCTATATAATGATCTAGCTCAGTTCTAGTCCTGTTTTGATTGTAGAACTGAGGTTTCCAGATGTAACTCGTAGTAAGTAAAAGGAATAATGGTTAATTAAAATAAAGTACTTTCTCCTTTTTGATCCAAGCTTTATGTTATGCAACGTTTAAGTTCCAGATCACTTAATGGTTTGCGAATACCAATGCAGAAATTGTAATCTTATAAATATTTTTAAATGTTGATTACCTAAGTCAGGTTCAATAATTAAGATCATAATGTAAAGCATTTGTTTATTTTTTTCAATATTTAAACATATAGGAAAATTAATAATTATTGATAAAGAGGTCATGAACACTTCTAGACACCACTAAGGTTCAAATGAATTATTTCTGAACGTGTTCATGAATATTGCATGCATGGTTGGAAATCTTGAAAAGTTCATGAACTTGCACAGTTTTATATTCATAAATTGAATAGCTTTTACTAGCAAATAAGACACCATATCAAATTCAATCTTGTTCAATTATATATTTCCTTAATAGAAATATTCATGTTTACCTAATTACTTGTTAGTACCCTTGTATCATTTTACTATGATTTAGGAATCATGCCTACAATGCTATTTTTTACGGGATGAAGTGATGTATTCTCACATATTTTACCCTTTTTATTACAGCATGTGCGACCGGCAAATATGGCCTAAGGTGTCAAAACAGCTGCAGTGAAAATTGTCGGAACAATGAAACATGCAACTTCATTAACGGTGTATGCGCAAACGGCTGTGTAGCGGGTTTTGACTTCTCTACGGACGATACTTGTAGATTAGGTAAAAAAGAAGGAACACTCTAAAAAATAATTACAATTAGAAAAAATAAAATATACACTTTGATATAAAAACAAGGTCAAGGCATAAACTATATTATCCATATTTGCAAAACGAATGCTTTTAAAACTCTAGATGGATAACATATGTTATCATTGTGTATAGTGATAACAGTGATAAGATCGATTTATCTTTTTAACTGATATACCACCCAATCATACATGTGTGATACTTTTCGATCGTTAAACCTATTATACTTCATTGGTGATCAAAACATCAGCAGTTTAAAATCATGGAGTAGTGACTACAGTTAATCAAGTAGAAGTATCTTGTTCAATAATGATAAACGATTTGAAGAATATGTAAATGTTTAAATTAAAACATAAACTCTAACAGTTTTGAAACACTAAATATCTGTTTCTGGTATCGACGCAGGGCTTTGGTATAAACTTTCACAAACCTTTTTAACATCCGTTAGGGATTGTTATCCTTGAATAGTCTTCAGGTGTTTTGTATCGAGCAAAAATATGAAAAATGCATAATAAGTAAGTTACCGTGACTGTTCAAGTCCCTCAAAGGGCATTTGTCATGGCTTCTTAAAATTGGCTCGAGTACTGGTCTGAACCCAGGAAACTGAAGTGAGTGTGATTCGTATCAAATTGCAGGTGACTTCAAAACAAAGATTAAACATTATTAAAATGCAATGAACGTGTTGTATGCATTATCTGACGAACCGCTACCATTCCAGTCAGAATTAGTTGTATATTGTTATGAATAAATGTAATTTTTATACACAGCCTGCGCTGACGGAAATTACGGAGAGGGTTGCTCCACCCACTGCGGTAATTGTTCGAGTGGAGCTTTATGTGATAAAGTATCAGGAAACTGTCCATCAGGCGGATGTAAGCCTGGGTACAAGGGACTCAAATGTGATCAAGGTTTGTCAACTCAGTAATAATATCGTGACCTAGTTTTATTCACAAAGCGTGTTATGTTTACTTTTACAAATATTTTAAAGAAAAAAAAAAACAACTTCAAGCAGGAGGATATGAACAGGTTCAACAGAGTCAGTTCAACAACAGTATTTATATCGTGACTTGGGTATATTCTTTGCCTATAGTTAAACAATATTTGATCTAAAGGTTTTTCTTGAGATATATTTTTTCTCTTTTTTGCAGTCGTCAGGTTTCCCATATGTGGTAAAATTAATAAATTGAATTATTACCTCTTCAGTTGATTATTCATGTCCTCATTAGCTGGAGAATTGTTTCATATAAAATATAGCGACAAATTTTGTTGTTTACATAGTCGTTATTAAAATCGTTCGTGAAATGTTCTTAATATTTCCCAAGAATAAGTTTTACCGTGAAAATGACAGCCTTAAAGGGGGATGCATACTAAGGGCCGAATTCAGAACAACCGCTCTCACTCACAACAAATGAGGTAGTCCTTTGTACTTACATAACGGTTCAGATATGTTCGAGTGAAAGGTCTTTTCGTGTTCATAGATGAGAGTGAGACTCAAGTGTTTTCGTTTGAGTGGGACATTTGTGAGTTCTCGGCCAGGCCTCTTGAACCGTCCTCGAGGACAGGTTATGAATACAAATTGAATAAGTGATTAAAATGTACATGACAAGCTAAAAAGATGGAATATATTAGGGAATTTGCAACACATAAGTAAATAATCATGTTCCTAGACAATATTTAAAATATCGCGATACTCCATTAAAGTACTTCAATAACGTAATATTCAATTATAATAATTAAATCAGATCTTTAAATGAATGTGCCAATAAAACATTCGTTTTGAATGGTGCTGATCTTGAACGGAGTGGTGTTATCGAAATAAACTGGGGGTTGGGGGGGATCGATTTATTATTCATAAAAAACTCTATTTTCTCAACTATTAGGGACGATATTTTATTCATCCACGGCATTAAGGCATTAAGTCCAACCCCTTCTCTTTTACACCAGGTTTTACAACATATAGATAAAGTTATATAGAAAACAAAAGTTATACTTATACTATAAAACAAAACAAAAATACCTTCATAATAATGCAATTTGCATTGGGTTATTTCTCATTCCAGAATACGTATTTTTTGTTGACCAATTAAAAAAAAATCAGTTCAGAATGATATTGTCATTTGTTTGTCGCTATTTCTAACAATAATGTTCACGAATCTCAAATAAACATATCTTTACATTGTGTTCTGTATACATCAACACAACCAAACAGATAATAAGATATGATCAGATATATAAACTTGTATATGAACTGTATCGGTCACGTGATAAAGTTCTGTGTTAGTGAGGCATGTACAAATAAGTTGTCTCACTCAAGGGACCACTTTTTGGGGTGAATCCGAAGAGGTTCTTAGTGACATTAAATAAAGAAGAAGATAGAACCTTTTCGCTTTCACCCCTCGACTTGAACCGGGTTTATGTTTAAACTTGTTACTTCTGAGCTTGTTTCTGTAGCTTTTCGTATAAAAATTGAGTGTCCCTCACGTGAATATGGTTGAAATTTGAATGAGAGTGGTTGTTCTGAATTCGGCCCTACGTTTTAAACGTCAATAACTTAACAAAAATTGCCCTTGCATTGCTAAAAGTCTGGCCATTGGTTTTACAAAGGATAAAGATCATAACTCCTTCGCGGTCGTCAGTCAATAAATGTTCACAACATATTTGGGCAGTGTCGTTATTGTTTTCTAAGTGAACTAAAGTTAAAATTCCATGTAATGTTCTTGCAATATTTACGACAGTTCAATGTGAAATATTTTTTTTGTATGTAAAGTCGAAAAGTCCGGTGACAATAACTGACCTAATGAGGTCGGGCAGACCTGCGGCGGTATTCCACAAAATGTGTAATGAGACCTCAAATACCATGAAGTTGGACAGATATGGTTTCACAGTTTGCACATGGACAGTCTCGGGGGAGAATACTTCTTGTAAAGCCCTTGGCAATCGTCATCCAGTTCGTAATGTTACAACTGGTAAGATTTGGTTCGACTGAAAAGTACGTTGTTGTGATATTTTGTTTGACAGCATCACCATTCTATGATTGCTTTCCAGTGGATGGCTATAGAGACGTTGATGCGTGAAGCATATCATTTTGTCTACCTGTTTATCAAAATTAAATTGTTGATGGTGGAGCATTTTGCAGGGCTATATTAACTTTCAAACTCCGGGCGTACTTGTGACATAGGTTAAATTGTTGCTTTCATTCGTGTTGACTGGTTAATAGAAAATCAATGTAGCCGCATTCTTGAGTCTGAGCGGGGACAGGTATGTTTCTTTTTTTAAGAACGTACGGTGATAAGATAGGTTGTTCGAGATGATCAGTGACGAAGATTTTGTAGTAGAATGGCACACAGTTACTCTTCTTTTACCTAGCGCCTTACATGCTCTGAATCGTTTCCGAGAGATGGCTTTTACCTATAGTTTGGTATGTTGAGCAACGGGGGTGGGCATATAACGACCCGCAGTCGTTCTCTTGTATGCATTATGTGGCACAGTTTATGTAGTAGATGATCGATCCCATGTCCCTTTCTAACCAAATCTGAATGTAACCACTGTTGTTGTTTTATTATATTTTGTGTGTTTATTTTGAGACATATTGAGTATTATGTAATGATTGAACATAACTGTGATATCCCCTTTACTCATGTTATGTAATCTCTAATGATGCAAGGTTGACGTTGAACCAGATTGCTTTAATCAGACACCTTGACCTATCAATTTAGCAAGTGAACCAGGCAACGTGTGTCCAAGAAAAGATTCGCCGTTTGGAATAAGGCAGTGTATCTTTTAAAACATATTCAATCATATGGCTATTTGTAAACATGGTCACAACAGTCCTTTAAGATACCTTCTGTATTAAGTACTGGCACCATGAAACGAATTGTGAACTTCGGCACCAACGCAAATTTAGGTCAGAGAGCTGTAGAATGCGTCAATATTCTTCACAAACAAAGAAATGGACCGCTGCACGCAACCTTAAAGGGAAGTTACTTTTTGCAGTGTTCTAATGTCACTATCAATGGATTCCGTCCACAGAAATCCTCTCGACATGTGTTCATGTTTATCAGTGTTGCTATCTAAGAGCATTTCACAAATTTAGACTTTAAGAATTTGTTGTAACGATTAGTTGGAATACACTGTAAGGACTAATTAATCAGACACAATGCTTACAAATGCTTCCTCTACATTTCCATATATTTGGCAAGGACAGAGAAATAGACTACACTATTTATGTAGTTGCTGTCTTTGTTTCCATACAATAAGTGTTTTCTAATACTTTGCATGGAATTCAATCTGTTTAGCCGTATTTTATATAGAGATATGGGGATTTAGACATTTAACGCGGCGTCGCCGATTACAGTGCTTTTGTTGAAAATCGGAAGTATTTGTTCGCCGATCACTTTATGGTTTATTCGGGATTGGTTCGTGTCGTTGTAAGGATACATCGTTAGGTTGAAGCAGCCCGTGTATTCAACCGGAGTTGAGATAATCGTTCCTGAACTTTAGGATTAGATTAAAGGATTCTTTCAAGAAGGTGTTAATATTAACGCCAATCATAGATTGGTCTTATTTCAATCCGTCAACTTCACAGTCCAGTCGTATTGTTTTATTAAGGTGGTAAATTATGCGCGTGTTTCATCCATTTTCTTATTTTTGGCAACATGGACGTTCTTAGGATGTTATAAGGCTTTGTTGGGGGATTTAAGGTATCGACAGGTATCGTAACAGATTAAGATAGTGGCTCTCGAGCGATGTTCAATGGCTTCTGCCTCTTTTTAGTGTCTTTGACATTACCAAAAACTCTCTTAATTATGACATCTCTCTGGTAATTTTTGAGTCTTGCCAGTTCAAATCTGTATTCATTGAATTTCAGGCTATTTCACCTTTCATGTTTTTTATTCGTACGTTGTAGTCATTCGTATTTGAGTGTTGTGTGTCCTGAGTGCCGCCCAAAGGTTTTTTTAGACGTTTGGTTTCATAAATATACAATAAACGTAATTTTCAGTCATGTGATAGTTGAAGCTATGGATTCAACACATACCATCAGGTCAGGTTCACTGCATTGAATCAGTAGTTTAGCTTTGAAAATACTCAAAGTCAACTTTCATATTTATTGCTTTTGCACCTTTTTCAACGTAAGAAATTCCGCCTGTATGATGACTTCAATAACTTTTGATGACATCAGTCCGTTATAGTGGGCAGACCATAAACAGGACGAGTTTAAATTTGTGGAATTTCTCCGTTCGCTGTTGGTCATTTCTTATTGATACCATTCATCTTAAAATAATATTAATACAGGATTTATACAGGAAAAAGGCAATTTAATGGAGAATGCAACACAAAAGCTTATTCCCTAGAATAGGTTTTTAATTGCAAATGGTTTCTTTTGCAGATTTGAACTTAATCATAACTTAAATATTGTTATTATAACCGAAACATGCATATGTATCGTCAGGCAAAGATTTTGTTATAATTATAACCTAAAGTGCACAAATTGGTGATAATTCTTTTCACGGTATGGCTGTACTAGTTATATAAAGATGTGACTGACAATGTCATCATAGACTTATTATAAATGAAAGCAGTATATTCTTCAAATGTTTAGACTATACTTGAGAAAAGACTATAGTACTGATACAATATAACAAATTCAATTATACTACTACATTTGAAATATAAACAATTCATTTGAGCACATAAATATAAAAGGAAACATTAATCATGCATGCACAAAATATAACAGCATACATGAACGTTGCCTCTAGGAGTTGATCTCGCATTCACATTATGGCTCGGTGAATACGTAAAAGTATGTTGTAAATGAATGTGTTTTTTTAATACAATTTCGCAGTTATAGTCTACTAAATATTTGAAACTGTTGGGATTTGTCATCCGTGAAGCTCGTCATTGGGTCGAGACGTATTTTCCTATACGACAATATAGCTTTTTTGTTTGTCCTAAGAAAAAGACTTAGGCATGATCATTTAACTAGTAGCTCATCGTCAAGTATTTCAAAAACGATTTCCAACTATAAACTGAACTCATGAACAAGCGAGGGCAATCGTGACAATTCTTGTTTCAGTTTGCACAAACAAAACATTTGAATACAACTGTGAGGGGCATTGCCGTTGTAAAAATACTTCTGAACAATGCAATGTAGCGACTGGACACTGCAGCAGCGGATGCGCGAATGGCTTGGCAGGCGTCAACTGCAGTAAAGGTAATAATGCTGCATTTAAACGGCATGTATCATATTCATATAGCTCATGTTCGCTAAAAGTATTTCTTTATTTGATTCAATGGGAAACATGCATTTGGTAATATAAATTAATACAAGAAATAATGGTTATATTTCTGAATGGCTCCTTCATTAAGTTCTGTCTCATATATAAACTACTGTTAGATAGTTTGATTAACAAGCGAATTAATAACATGTTAATCTTAAATGTGAAATTATATTCTGATTTAAAATGCCATTGTTTCATTGTTTTTTTCTCAATATAATTAAATGTATTTTTGTCATGAATTGTGACATGAGTTATACTTAATAAGATTGGAAACTTGGTAGAAGAAACGTTAAGGTTCTTAAACATTCCAATTTACCTCTCATGGGAAAACTTGGTGTAAAGTACATCGTGCTTACCTAAAATAGTTATTGAAAAACATTTAATATATCCCCGCTTTATAAAGAGAAGTGGTAGATATATAGGAGTTATGCCGCGCGCAACATCCAGTTCTTATTTCGGTGTCAAAGTCATTGCATGCCTCTGAACATTGTCATATACAACCCCCTAATAATGATTTTTTTTTTTTATTTCAATACTTGCCTTAATCAAGCAATAACATACTGTGCTAAGGCGATGTGCGAAGATAATAAGTCTCTTCTATGGCCGAGTGTGTAAGATAGTTTCATCCCGACCCGTAGTAGTAGTTCTTGGACACTAGTAGTTCTCGGACACTCGCGATTTTCGCCTCATTTTGGAAGTTACATATCAAGCACCTGATTTAAATCAATCAGGTGTTTGAAAAGTTTCAGCAGGTACCAAATCGTTTCATTAGGTAAGAAATTGAAGACGTTAAATTTCAAAAGTTTCAAGTTGTCTAAAAAATCACATTTTACTTCCGCTGGAAATCACAATTGTAGTGCGCATGCGCAAAAGGCACAACTTAAAATACGGGCTAACAGTTAGGTTATACGATTTGTTCGGTATACTTCCTTTTTTGATGCAGACGACATTCTGTATTTACGAGGGAGGTAGTTACAATGTGATGACCATTAAAAAGGAGTTCCATACGGGTACTTGGTTTTCCTTTGCCCGTGGGCAAGATAAGAAATTCTAGCATGGTTACATTTTTGGATCTACTTTTCTGATGTGGGAAATGTCATCTCTTTGGTTATAAATATAGCTGTATTTATGTGCTAACACTCTAATGCAATACAATAATTATCGGCTCGGTACCAATGATATCTCAAATGACTACTTGCATTGTTGCGAACTTTTTCAGATTGTGAAAACGGTTGGTTCGGAGAAAACTGCAATATGACGTGTGGTTTCTGCAAGAATGGAGCTGTTTGTGACAAAGTGAGTGGAAACTGTACTAATGGTTGTGACAAGGGACACACGGGACAGCGATGTAAAAGTGGTATGTCTTCAAGTATTAACAAAACTGATCATAGTTCTGAGGTGAGGAATCCAAAGCATTTAAGCATATTTAATTATGCATATTCTCTTTAAATCATCTTTCAGCATGTATTTTAACTGTTGTATAGTTCATATTGTTACACAGTTTTAACAAGGTTGTGACAAACAGGCCTTTGGTTATGATTGTGAAAATGAATGCCATTCCTATGAATGTGACGATGAGGACGGGTCGTGTGGACTTTATGCATGCTACAGAGGCTGGGATGGCGAAACATGCTCGCAACCGATACATACAGGTACAAGGCTTGTTACAATGTTTGCTAACTAGTTTTTTGAAACAAAGTCCATCCTAAACTTTTCCTACTTTAATGAAAAAGGCAGTTTTTGTTTTAAAGGTTCCTTATAATGAAAATGCTAGTGAAATCTATTAAAATATTTTGTAATATATCTTGCAGATTTAAGGTCTGGTTAAGCCATAACCGCATTATCATGTACAAATCAAATTTATCTTTATCAAGGGTTTTCCACAGTGCAACACTGTGTGGGGAAGGCCAAAACAAATGTTTCAAAATCTCATGTTTTATTTTGTTTTGAGATACCAACCTTTTAAAAAAAAGAAGGTAAAACGTAATGCTCTGCAATATATGTTCTCGGGAAATAAGGAGTTGACCAATTTACGAAAGAAGATTATATTAGATTTCGGATCAAAACGCATTTGCATTTTTTTTTTTAAAAGGTGACAAAAAATAAATGAGTTTGTTTCAAAATGCACCAGACTTTCAAATTACCAATGCTGTATTGATGATACGTTTCAAATAAAAAAATATCGATAAAATAAAAAAAAATGGTTTGAATTCATGAATGCAAATAATTTTCTTAAATCAGCTGCAATCTCCACTAAGCCAAACGTCAGTGTTACTAAATATAATTTCGACGCAAAAACATATTCGTGTTGTATTAAGCCAATTGTCCTTTAGGAATTTTATAAATTATATGAGCGATTGGTTTAATATGCATGTATATATTTTTATATTTTACTAGTTGTCCTTTTAGCTTATTCGGTTTTCGCTAAATGTGTCCTTGTTTATAATCCGTGCCAGGGCGCTGGTGGGTTTGATTTGTTATCGACCAACCGGGTAAGAACGTTTTCTCTGGAACTCTGGTTTCCCCAACAGCACAAACAAGAGTGACTTTTTTTATTTTTATTTATTCCAATCATATCGAAATTTAATTAGTTTAACCTAAATATCTAAACAAATTCTGAATAAGATGGATTTTCTTTGATATTAACGGCATAGGTTATTATTTTCTAAAAAGCTTCTCTCTATCACAACTCTTAAGCAAGACTGATGTGCAACTGTGCAACTATTATTTCTCTTGAAATACAGTCGAACCCCGTTGGCTCGAACACTCAGGGACCGGTGAAAATACCTCGAGCCTCGAAAAATTCTACCCAAGCGGGATTATTAACCTTCAGTATTTAGAAATTGGCCCTTTACATCAAGTTCGAGCCAACCAGGAATTCGAGCCAATCGAGTTTGAGCCAACGGGGTTTGACTGTATAGCCATATATAAGCAGTACAAAAGGCAACATTATAGCCGTTCTGTTGATTTTCTTTTTATCTTGCCTAAATATATTAACTCAAGTGGAGATTCAAGACATGTTATTCCGCAGCAAGATCCGTTGACTTTACTTAAATTTATATTGACATTAATGTATCTCTTGAAAAGATCAAATGTAATTTCGTCAACAGTTTCAACAAATTAGAATCCCTTTTAAAAGAAAAAAAAGCTAAAAACATTGTCATCTTATATTTCATTTCTTCAAACTAATATCAATAATACAATGAGCATTTCAGGGACAAGCCCAATAGTCACGCAATAAAGTCAATAACAACACGTTCTCTCATACCACATGCTATTTATTGAATGTTTTCTTTGAAAACATACAACAAATCCTTAATGTTACCTGCAAACCTCGCGATTGAAATTATTTACTCGAGAAAAATGGCTAATGTAAGTTCTCAATGACTCGGATGGCGGGTGCCGTATCTGTTGCTCAGCCAATCAGTTAATTCTAAAACTTATAAGCCGGTTTTATATAAAAGTAAGCTTATTTATCATTTTATGAACGGATCCAGGAAATGTCCTTCAAAAAAGTTTCAAAGGCAGTTCGATCTCTTTCGAAACTCATGTTAACTTTTATTTAACAATTGAATACAAAAAGATATATGAATAAGTATTTTCGCACAAGCAACATTTACATAGAATAAACATATGTTTTCCTTTGTCTTAGAAGTATATAAGCAAACTGTTGTGTTTTGTATCAGTGTTGCATCGACGCGCTTAAATCGCGAGCATGGAACCAAATCGCATACGCTAGGCGCAAACACTTTTACTGAACTCAGAACAGTTCACTGTTTTTTCAATGTCTAACAGAAAAGAAACGGTCTATAGAAATTACTCATAACCGTGCCGAATACACTTGATAAATTTGCAATTTTTGCCAAATGTTTATAACATATCAATTATTGGTTTATACAGAAAGGTATTCTCTCTACATGTGTGACAATATTTAGAAAATTGTGATTTTTTATCCTTTAACAGAAGCCGTGTATTTTGGCCTGCGTGATTAATTGCTCAGCTTGTGTGTCATTCTGTTTTGCAGACGTAAAGCAATTTGAAAGGCAAAAGACAGGAGGCGGGAATATAGCTATTGCAGTTTTGACAACGTTGCTTGTGGTGTCAATTATTGGGAACACGATTGCGGTAATAAAGAATTGCAGACGAAAAGCAAGGAAAAGGTGATTTAATGATGGTGTTCTGACACCTCAGTATACTTCATAAATATATGTGCTCTGCTAATGTTTAGTTATTTTAAAGCAGATTCAATTTGATGGATTTATAAAACACTGTCTTCCTGTTTTAGCTTAGCCTAGTGTATTGCTCTATTGTTAAGCACGTTCTTATTTAAGAATTGTGTTTATTTCTTAAAACATGGCTTAACTTCAATCATAATAGTTATTAGCACAATATCAGAGTTTCTGAAGAAAACTTTATATTCTGCATGTTTGCAGTTCCGTGAAAACTATAGCTAAAATTAATTTTTGATATCGATTGTTATGTTGTTTTCCAACCACAAAAAATGCAATGTATTGACAACTCTCTGCATGGGTAAAGTGCAGGGGTTGTGATTCTTTAAAACACAAATAAAACGGTGTTCAAATTATATATACATGTATATGTCTTGATCAGAAATTGTATTATTTATGTTGACGTTTTAGAATTGTCTTAATATTCAGTAAACCATTTTAAATGTATCAATTTAGCCTTGCTAAAGACAAAAAGACGGACCAAAATGATTACGCTGTACCAGGACAGTCGGTGCCTTCTGCTTATACCACCCTTGATGTTTCCGAAAGTATGTCATTGAAATAGTGTTTTTTAGTATTTACGTCTGTTTAGGCGAACATAACACATCTGAATATCAGGGTTTGGAAATGATGTGTAGAAATGATGTAAAGAACAGTATCAAAACATTCACACTAGCTTATTTAGTTATCTCAAATATATTGCCACAATACTGATACGACTAGTAGTCGATGGATTTTTTTCTATTTCAGTACATATTATGTGTTTTACAAGCATAATTCCTTTTCTATTTCAGTGAATTATATTCCAACAGAGAGACACGATCACAATGTGAATGATGGACAATAATGAAAATTATCTGCACCCTTTTTGGGAAACATTGAATAAATGAATGTTCAAATTACACGACTGTTCCATTTTCGTTTCATCTGATGAACTGATTCACCCCCAACTATTAACATACTTTGGTTACTCAAGGACCACAAACTATCTTTTAGAAGTCGGGCTAATTAAATACATGTAGGGCACAACACCTAGTCAATATCATTGGGCATTTAGCTTTTGATAAACGAATTCGGGTTATTTTGATTATAATACTTAATATTATAAATGCACTGACTGATTAGATTTGCGATATTCATGTCAAATTAAGAATCTTTATAGTAATCAATACAAACCCGTATTTGAGAACTACAGAATAACATAATAAGAGTCAGCAATCATCGGTGCGCATGGGAGATCCCCAGGAAACGCCGATGACGAACAGGCTTCGAGAAAAAGACAAGCCCATCACACTTTTCAAATCAGGATAAGAACAGTAATGCTCGTGAAAAGTATTGTTAAAGAAACATACAACATCAGAATAGTTTTCGTTATTTCGTCGGTAGTCATTGACTTTGTTCTTGTTATTTTTGTAACTGTTGGTTTTTGTTATAGGATGTCTTAATATTACGAAATGCCTTTTCAAAGCTTGTTTCTCACATATAACTGTTACCTGATTAATAAACCAGTTGTTAAAACTATAGTCTTTTATTTGAAAGTAGCCTATCGCTGTTTTAAACATGGACATATATCAGATGAAGGGCCTTTGCAAAGCGTGTGTGGAAAGGCATATAATAAACCTTTCGCAACTCATATTTAGTTTTTAAATAAAATGTTTTTCAATTGTATAACATATACCCTTTGCGACATCTTGTGCTGTGTAATGCAGTTGAGAGAATGTAAAAAGTAAATATGATATAAAATACATGTTCAAATTTGTTTTCATTCAAACGCGAGTCGGCACTGTCAATGTGTTTTTATGAAAAAAATGTTTTAGACTATTTGATCTACAATGTCTTATATTCAACACCTGCAGATTTCTTTGCAAATAATAACATTTGAAAAACATTTTTTCAAAAACATTTTGTGACTTAAATTCCCCTTAATAGTTTAATGATTTCGTATGATACCTTTAACCCCATGTGACAATAATGCAATTATTGTACTGGCTATTGCCACTAAAAGAGATTGTCAATCAATAGTTTCAGTGTAACAAATAGCTAGATCAACAAACCCTTTTGAAAGAATTTTAGTAAACAAGATAAGTAAGCTATCTCTGGACAGTTCTGGACAGTACTTAAATTAGCGGTTGACCTTTGGATGAAGTCGATTGATTTTCGATGGTACCAATTAAGATATGAGTTAAGCAAAAGTCATTTCCTTAGATATTTTTTCAAGTCCTCGGGCCATCCTAAACATATGCTAAAGCGATGGACTGTTCAATATATTCTCAGAATATATAATCGACTCCTGCTTGTAACGTTCAAGAAGCTCCTAAAACAAAACCCGCTATAAAAATAATATATACTGTACCAAAATGTCGGGGTTTAAATAAAAGTCGTTTTTTTGTAACGAATTAAAGAAGTAGTTAGGAAAGTTCATATTATATTTATGAATACTTCAAGACTGATAAAACAAAGTTGTTTAAAGATAGGAGGACGGCTACCGGCCAACCCTACAATGATAATAATATTTAAATTGTAAACAATCACGGGAGTGTTATTCATCCCTGGATCATTTTTCAGATGTCCCAAACATGATCACATATTTGTATAATTTTACGGATTTTACTATTTGACATGTGACAAACTTATTGGAAAATCTTTTTTCGCCATTTTTGTTTGCGATGAAACAAGCACCGTTGCCAATATAAACAACATCTTTTCAAAAACAAACAAAGTTTCTAGAGAACTAACCTATACTAAAATCGACTATATGGGTAATGGAAAACACAACAAATAAAAACCTGGGTGTTTTATCACACAAACACACCTACACAATAGAAGAAAACCGGTTGCAAAGGTGGGCGAAAACGAAAGAGATGATCTCTCCTGTACTAGTCCAGTATAAACAATAAATATAGGCTCTTGCCATATATGGGGCCTTAAGCGAGCAAGATACTGACACAAGTGTTGCTCTTTTTACCAGTTTTGTTAGATATTTCAGTAGTGAAAGTGACTTGAATGATAACATGCTGGCAAACGTGTGCTGATTACTTCAGAAACCTTCAACCGCCGGGGGTTGCCACTAAGGTAGTTTCAGAAAAGCCATAGCTCAACAGTTTCAGTCTATAAATGGGAAAAATAACAGGTAATCCGTACGTTTTAGATTATGTTAAACATAGTCACATTTAATATATCAAAGTTTATTACCGTATCAGGGGTGCGTTTCAGAGACGATCGTTAAGGCGATCGTTAGCTTATTTTGGTAGTACGACCAAAATTACCGATCCGCACCGTTTCAGAGACGCAACGTGCACCTGCTTTATCGTTAATTTTGCTCGTTAACCTACGACCGGTAAGAGGCACTCGTTAACTTAACGATCAAGATGGCGGATGAAGATTTTCTCCATATCAAAGTATATTTTTACTTTTTATTAACATTTGAGAGATTAATATTGCGTGTAGCATGTTCGCTGGTGTGGAATATTCAAACTATGTCTAAAAATAGCTGAACACAGTACGAAAATGTTCTATTTCCGCCGTTCTGTCAAAAAAGGATTTTAACTGTAGAAGATGCAAGCTTTTTGTTATACTTAGCTAATGTGCTGATATTGTGTACATCTAAAACATGGAATATGATGTTGAATTTGATTTGGTTTTATTGCTGTTTAATATGTCCTTTAAAACATTTTCTTGAAATTCTTCTATTTCGGATGGTTTTTAATTCGGATAAATAAATGCCTGTACATATTTTGTTGTAATATAACCGGTCTCTGTGGCATGTAGTCAGTGAATTATTAAACAGTGTTACCATTTTATCATGTCATGATATAACATAATTATTTTTACACATCTTAAACTGATGCTAAATATGTAAATGTAGATACAGTACAGTAATGTAAACAACACTGTCACAACAAATAAGTTGATTATTGGCACTTTAATACCATGGACACTATCAGGTGACAATGTAATCATTTTAGTTCACCTTTACTTGTAATTAAAACTTGTTTTAGTAAGGTATCATATGGTTTATGTACAACTTTGTAGTATATCATTATGAACATATGTGAGTTTTCAAATTCTTGTCTTTTTCAGTCATGCCATTTGATGCCAAGTGTACAATATAAACTGAAATGAAAAATGACAACAGAAGTGTCATCGTCTTGGTGGAAAATGCTGTGCTCTTCATTGACCTCTGTTTAATAATGGTATGGAAAAGGGAATTAAATTCTAATGTTGGTTTATTGAATAATATTGGAGGTATATTCAACATATGAACACATTGTCATAAGGACTAAACTGTAAATGTAGAAACTAAACTGCAAAACCATATTATGTACCTGCAGTTAATGCACAGGCTATGTACAGATGATTAATGATATTCTATGTTTTAGTTTTTTTGCTTGTTAAATATTGTTTTAGTTAATTATTTCAGGCTGGTGATAGAGAACTATCAGGAATGCTTCAAGCTGGCAATGGAGGGAAATGTAAAAGTAGGTAGGAAATGATAAAATGCAATATGATATAAACCAATTTTATGAATAATACAATAAGATGAATTTTATATTGATACAATGTTGGGCATCTTACTTACTCTAACTGGTATAACATAATTGTTATTTAACTTATATGAACAATAAACAAGAAATAAAATGCCACCAGAATGGTGTTTTTCATGTTTTCTTAAATACCCTACTTATTTTTTTTTAAAAAGACAAAAATTTTCATAAAATATCCAACTATTTCAGTTGAAATATGGGAATGTAAGTTATGTGTTTCTTGTAGTTTAACCATTAAAAGGCGTTTTCATAAATGTATTATATTGTGCTGTATTAAACAATATTTTATAACTTTTTGTCTCTTTTAGGACACTGAAAAATCACAAGGTTTCAAACATTTAGAATATGCTCACAGTCAGTCTTCAAGATACTCACCTTAAAGGTTCCGGTGTGTTTTAGGAGACTTTGTCAGAACAGTACTTTATACCTATATTCACTGGAGATACCAGACACAGCAGATAACTACAGATATATTGACACAGAATCTGAAATTAATTGCATATCCCAACACAACATAAAACTTTAAACTGTTAAATAGGCAGTGAGGCATTTGTGTGTAACCTTCATTATTTGAAATGAAATTTCTTATTTATTTTTTAAGTTTGACTTGGCATTTAAAAGCCATTGTCATTAGATTTTCCAAATATATATATATTTTTATACAGTTTCAACTGTGATGTATATCCAGTTGTACATGTTTCCTCTAAGGATTAAAACACTTCTGAATTATATAGGAAAATCTAAATGATTCATTTATTCAAACTTATGATAATATATAAAACGCACACTACCATGGTTGATCATGTAAACATTCATACTATCTTTTTATAGAAATTAAGTGCATCTTTTGATATTTCTGAATACATTTATTTTTACTTTGACTGGCTCGTGTATAAACACAGAATGCTACATAAAGTGTATACTCCAGTGTATATATCATAACATAATTGAAATAGATAATAGATAATATTTGCATGAAACTCTGAACACTTTACCACTATGGCAATCTGCACCAGTTAAGATACTTTTTGTTGAATAATGTGTTTTGATGAGACGAGCTTGTAAAATATCTGTATTTCTTTTAGTAATTTTGTGTATTTGAAGCATGTCGGCAAATGTAGATTTTATCATGTATTTTGAATGGATTTGAAATGCTGTTTATTAAACTGTTAACTGACACAATAAAGATGGATTTATGAATTGTCTTCATACAAAAAATCCAACCGGTCAAAGTTGTATTTTCAAACTATTTCCCAATACAATAACCCTCAGTCACAGTTTTGGTGCATAAACGTATGAACTTTACTCGTTATCCGAACTAAGGCCGGTTGTTGATGATTGGAATCAGTCATCATCATGATCATCATCATCATCCTCATCATCATCATCATCATCATCCACCGCACCCACCACAACAACCATCACCACCAACTTCACCACTTTCGTCATCATCAAATATCAGCAACATCTACATATCATCATCTCGTCATGATCATTGTCGTCATCGTCACATCATAATTAGTATCATTGCCGTGGTGCATCATCATTATTATTATCATCATCATCTTAGTCGTCGTCGTCGCATTATCATTATAATACTCATAATATTCGTCGTCGTCGTCGCCGCATTATCACTATCGTCGTCATTGCATTATTATGATAGTGTCGTCGCCGCATTATCACTATCGTCGTCATTGCATCATCATGATAGTGTCGTCGCCGCATTATCACTATCGTCGTCATTGCATCATCATGATAGTGTCGTTGTCGCATTATCACTATCTTCGTCATTGCATCATCATGATAGTGTCGTCGCCGTATTATTATTATTATACTCATAATATGTGTCGGCGTCGTCCCGCATTATCACTATCTTCGTCATTGCATCATCATGATAGTGTCGTCGTCGCATTATCACTATCTTCGTCATTGCATCATCATGATAGTGTCGTCGTCGCATTATCACTATCTTCGTCATTGCATCATCATGATAGTGTCGTCGCCGCATTATCACTATCTTCGTCATTGCATCATCATGATAGTGTCGTTGTCGCATTATCACTATCTTCGTCATTGCATCATCATGATAGTGTCGTCGTCGCATTATCACTATCTTCGTCATTGCATCATCATGATAGTGTCGTCCCCGCATTATCACTATCTTCGTCATTGCATCATCATGATAGTGTCGTCGCCGCATTATCACTACCGTCGTCATTGCATAATCATGATAGTGTCGTTGTCGCATTATCACTATCTTCGTCATTGCATCATCATGATAGTGTCGTCGCCGTATTATTATTATAATACTCATAATATTCGTCGTCGTCGTCCCGCATTATAATATCTTCGTCATTGCATCATCATGATAGTGTCGTCGTCGCATTATCACTATCGTCGTCATAGCATCATCATGATAGTGTCGTCGCCGCATTATCACTATCTTCGTCATTGCATCATCATGATAGTGTCGTTGTCGCATTATCACTATCTTCGTCATTGCATCATCATGATAGTGTCGTCGTCGCATTATCACTATCTTCGTCATTGCATCATCATGATAGTGTCGTCGCCGCATTATCACTACCGTCGTCATTGCATCATCATGATAGTGTCGTCGCCGCATTATCACTATCTTCGTCATTGCATTATCATGATAGTGTCGTTGTCGCATTATTATTATTAAATTATCATTGCCGTTGTCGTCGCATCATCGTGACTATCATCATCAGCACCATTCTGCACAATTGCATTTGCTTTACAGAACATTCATAATACGCATACTATAATATTTCACTTATCAAAGACGAATTTAAATTAAAATCACCAGCCTGAAAAAACAACGTATTTTGTTGTTGTCCAATTTTCATTATAATTACACAAATTTTAAAATGAGCGTCGGAACCCGCCACTGCCTCCATCACAAAAAATCCCGGATGATGATGTACTTAAGATACAAATGTAACATAAATAGCAGAATAGAGACCACGAGTTTGTATCATTTGTGTCAATCATTATAAAAAGGAGAGTTACATTAATTGATTCCCTTCAAGAGATTATCATCATTATTATTATTATTATTATTATTATTATTATTATTATTATTATTATTATTATTATTATTATTATCATTAATAAAAAGGACAGGTGCGCTCATCAGGTTAATATGACGTTACGTCATTTCACTTCAGACTGGGTCACTCGCTTTAACGCTGTGCTTTATCGTTATTTTTTTACGTACGACCGGAGAGTTTACGAGACGTTTCTGAAACGCCTTTATGATTATCGTTAAGTTGGTCGTTATTATGATCGTAAATTTTCGATAATGGCAGATCGTAAAATCTATCTGAAACGCACCCCAGGATAGTAAATAGCCTTATTGAACTAGCATTAAAAAAAAGTATACATATATATGTGTGATAGCAAAAACAGTAAATTTTTAGCAATGAAAGTCATTGAAGTCTTTTTGTCTTGCATGTTTTTTGTCACTAGTATTTTAAAGAGAAAAAAATATATGGATAGATCTTAAAACTAAAACTAACTAAGATGAATTCCTACGTAGTCGATATTTAAAAATAAATCGACGACAGATCCGATTTTGGAGTGAAGTAAGTGTTTCAATGACAAGTCATAAGGTGCAATTTCACTGTTCATTTACATCATCGTGTGCTGATACTTTTACGATTGATTCTGGAATATTTGAATATGTATTCAAATTTCTTTTTTTCAGCTTCATCAACAGCTGCATTCGTAAATTGTTGTCCAACAAAATAAACAGAGGAATTATCCGAGCACCTCAGTGGGAAACTTAGGCATAGTGAAACTTCTTTTAACAAGTATAGTAGAACATACACAGGCATGACGCTCTTGGCATCACAACACTCTAACAAATAGATAACCTAAATTAACCTGATGTTTATTTCTTTGAATATTAATGTGTACCAATAAATTGGCAAATTCCTAAATGAACGAATTGACCTAAATTAAACTTACGGCATTGTATGCATACATTTGCACAGGTGAATCGTACACGGATTTGGTTGCTCGAACTTGGTAGGACAACCTCTTGTCTATGTTTAACTCTTATACTTTGACCACGTTCATTTCTTTCAGAAAGTTTAGTTTTAAAATCAAAATCAGCCCCGAAGGAAACCCGGGTCATTACGCTAACAAACGTTTTAGTGCACCAATAGCCAAGAGATGTACTTGACTAACGGAGTGGTTAATTATTTTAGTGTCTTGTGTCAGTCGTGCGTAATTCATTGTGAATGTTTTTAACACACTTACGGCCACATCTTTATAATCACGTCTGAGTTAATTAGAATGGTGGTTATAAATATCATTTGCGCAAGCAACGACATGGGATATGCTCCGTTGTATCACTTCTTAGATATTGACACAAATAAAGAATTAATAAAATCTGTGTATGTGTCAGTTCACAATAGGACGTATAGAATGCATCAATGTTTACTCTGACCTTTGATGTGCCAAAGCTGTCAATATAAAACGTTTATTGATTAACAAACATTTTATCTGTCTCATTCAAGTCAGTCAATATATCAATGGAAACTTGATTAATTATATAAAATGCATTTGTGCTGCAATTTAAAGAAGCGCTCTCTTCAAGGCCAGACTACTAGTTTAAAATCACGAACACATAAATACTCAATAGGTTGGATTTCTTACAGACTTGTTATTTATATAAATGGATAGTCTTCCATTGCTTGCTGAAGATAAAATGTACTCCGCCTTCGGTCTCGTGCAATCTGGTCTGGGATTTGAACACCTTTATATACTCCGCAAATATATACTCCGAATTTATAGTCATAGGACCGAAAAGAGACAAAAAATACTTATTGCGTTAATATGTTTTATTGCCGATTTATATATGTAGCATTGGGCTAGTTTACCACATATCGGGCGTTTCACAGCGAATTTCAAAATACTAGCATTAAAGCAGTGTGCGAGTTTGAATCATGCCCATGTTAACTATAAAATTTAAATTCTTTCATCATTCTAAAAAAGTGTTTTCATAATGATGTTTGCATTTGTTTAAACATATTGTAAATTCTCAATTGACCGCCCCGAAAGGTCAGTGGAGAAGCGTCCAATTCGGATGCAGAATGTTCTAGGTTCATTACCGGACGACGTCATTCCGAAAGACGCTACACTTGGTTATCAGTGCATTTTAATAACAGATAAGCGATACAATGACGGAAACGATATTGCTGTCGTCCACCTCCAAGCATTCGATGATATAGACGAAGAAGGATGATTTCTGTTCTCCAAGATAAGCACCTGCGCAAATAATTGATTGTTCCGATCTAATCATGGAAAAACTAAATCAAAGGTGATGCGTACTGAATCGTTAATAAAAAAGGCGCCCATCATCCGTTATTACGATTACAAATCTACAACCGCTGTTACAGTGGCTTTACGAATGATATCGATTGCGGTTCGAATGCACGAAAAATTGAAGCCATGGTTTGGAAAAGAACTGCTGAACCGGGAAAGATCAAAACTGTCAATTTACCACGAGCACCAACGTATTCTCGAAATTAATAAAGATTAACACAGGATGTATCCACAATTTATAAAAAATCAACAACATTTTCTAAACCGTGGGCTATTAAAGACAAAACTGAGATAGTGGTTCTATCTTAGGCTACAATAATTCACTACTAACAAAATTATGGTGACATTTTTCAAACCGGGCGCAATCTTAGAACAATCGGTAGGAATATTCTACTGTGGCACATCAATGTAACTTAGAAGTAGTAGAAGTAGTAGTAGTAGTAGTAGTAGTAGTAGTAGTAGTAGTAGTAGTAGTAGTAGTAGTAGTAGTAGTAGTAGTAGTAGTAGTAGTAGTAGTAGTAGTAGTAGTAGTAGAAGTAGTAGAAGTAGTAGCAGTAGTAGTAGTAGTAGTAGTAGTAGTAGTAGTAGTAGTAGTAGTAGTAGTAGTAGTAGTAGTAGTAGTAGTAGTAGTAGAAGTAGTAATAGTAGTAGTCGTAGTAGTAGTCGTAGTAGTCGTAGTTGTAGTCGTCGTCATCGTAGTCGTCGTAGTCGTCGTCGTGGTAGTAGAAGTAGTACTAGTAGAGGAAGTAGTAGTAGTAGTAGTAGTAGTAGTAGTAGAGGAAGTAGTAGTAGTAGTAGTTGTAGTAGTAGTAGTAGTAGTAGTAGTAGTAGTAGTAGTAGTAGTAGTAGTAGTAGTAGTAGTAGTAGTAGTAGTAGTAGTAGTAGTAGTAGTAGTAGTAGTAGTAGTAGTCGTCGTCGTAGTAGTAGAAGTAGTAGTAGTAGTAGAAGACGAAGAAGAAGAAGTAATATAAGTATTACTAAAACAGTGGTGTTGTTTTAGCTTGCAATCCTGGTTACTATGGATATGGATGTCTAAATGAGGGACATTGTGCTGTAGAATACGATATGGCGACAGGGGAGTGCTCAGTTTGCTTGCCGGGATGGAAAGGGACACCCTGTGACCAAGGTATGGCCGTGCACTTCTTATGAACAGTTAAATATGCTTGTTTCAGCAAATTAATTATAAGATTTGCAAAACCAAATATGCAGTTGCAAACGTGAAAAAAAAAATAAAAAAATGAACAAGTCATAATTAAGACCTTACGATGAATATTTAACACTGTTATACGTCACATATTGCTATCGACTGATTACTTAATAAACACTTTTATAGCGTTTTATGTCATGCTTTTCGATGACATAAAAAGTTTTGTTACGGTAATAACTACAGTAAAAATATCAAATTCAAACGTTTTCTCGGTTTAAGAAGGTGAATGTTCAAACTTTTGTTGCCATACAAATCAAAGTACAGATGAAATGCAATACAGAAAAAACTTGTATTACGTGAGGTGCAATTGGCTGCTAAAAACCCACATGTAGAGTTGAAAAGAACCTGTTTTACAAGTATATTTATATTTTTAAAGGATAATATAATGTGGGATGAACTGAATCAATTCTGAAAATATGCTAATACAATTAGGAAAAGAAAGCCAAGTGCGTTAACATTTTTTTTCTATATTGATGAAGTTCATTTGTGAAGTACAGAAAAAAAACAATGCAAAGTTATTCAATTAATGTTAAACCAATTTATCCCTGTAAGAAAATGAATTGTAAGAAAAAAGACATAGATACAGAATTAAATAGCAGGTTTGTTTATAGTTTGTTTCAGAAATGATTTAATTGCATCCAGCGTATTAAATGACATGCCCTCATCTCCTCTTAAAGTGTCTAACATTTTGTCAATATCGAAGAAAAATACAAATAAAATACACCAAAATGTATTGAATGCTAGATTAAACGGAAACTTGTGCTCATCCCGTTATGTTAACCACTTTAAGTATTGAAAGAAACAATCATTCCTTCACATAACGTCACCACTGAAATCGAATTTATTTGTAAAATGAATTAGATGATGCTTCTCCGGTAAATCGTACTTAACGGACTACGAAGTATACGTTTCGATATATCAGAAGGACTTAACTATAGCTTTTATACATTTTGAAATTTAAAGAACGGTAAATAATGTGATTACCGTGCATACATTTCTTTCTAAGCGTGGGTGATGAAAGTTCTTTTGTTTATTTAGAACCAAGTTAAAGATATCGGATACAGCCAGGTATACGAAACATATAGTGGGTGTTAAATCTTATAAGTTCTACATGAGTTTTTCATTTTACTTATAAATTTTCCAGTGACTTGTGTTCTCTGTAACGAAATTCTCATTTGTGTCGTAACGCTGTTATAAAAAAGGACTAAAAGATATTGGCTTTAGCATGAGGATTTTGTTATTTGGATAAGTGAACGCACAACGCTTCGAGCGGTATTTGATGAGTCCGAACTCATCTCTAGAGTGAGCCCCTTGGTTAAACCATTCGCTTTAAATTGTAATGACTAGGTTCAGGGATGTCAAGTTACTTGCACCTGGAACTGTGCACCATCTTGAACGGCAAATTTCAATCGAGTTTCATTGTTCTGTGAATTGTCGGAAGAAATTGGGACATACGCTCAAGCGGGGACATTGTTGAGGAGCCAGCTAGTTTTTTGGAGACTTTGCGGTCTTTCTCGTTGATTCCATTTGTTTATCTGTCACAGCTGATGCAACGACTCAGTATACACATCTCCTGTTTACTACCATACACGTGATACAGCTTTTAACCACAACATTTTTGAAAATTGCGATATTTCTCCACGCCGCAACGAGAAAACTTGTCAGATGGAGTACACTTGTATGGAGGCTATTCGTTGCCAAAAGTCCAGACGTGTAATTCACACAATGTGCTTCTTAATCGTACAAAATATCTCTTACATTTGTCAATGTAGAAGCGCTATTTGTTGTTTCTATTCGTCAGTTTTTCCGTATTGATTTGTCATTTGCCATTATAGTAGTCAAAATGTATATTTGTCAGATCTACCCCGTATAAACTCACTAAAACATAGATCGTATCACTTGCCTTTAAAAATATAATGATGTAATTTAGAAAGCCGAATCATGCATATATAAAACTGCAATCCTACAGTCGACACTCGCATTCGTAAAATGAACATTTGCAGTCCAACAAGTCCAGGTTTACAAAAGTGAATTGACAAGTTCAGAATTACAAGGATAGACGATTACGCCTATACCTTATATGGTAAATGTCACCGAAAGAAACGAAGGTGAATGGGCGGAGCCAACGAATTGGAATTTATTTATGTCGAATCAAGCAAGGGAGATAACATCTTCGCCTTCTTCCTGTAAATTCCCGGTTGTAAGTCCGAGTACTCTCTCTTTATTTCACAATAAAAAAAATAAAATATTAACTTCATCTTTTATTTTATTCTGACGATCAATGTTCCTAAATGGGTTATAAATCACCATATAATTTGGTCAATTGCAGTTGGGTGTATCTGAGCTGGGCTCACGGACCCAGATTTATACTGCCACTGTCGGGTTTTTTTTACTTATATACCCAACCAGCAAAAATTGTTCATTAACTTTATTTACAAGTGGACCATGGGCGGGTCGTTCAGTGGGGGAGCTGTAGGGCCTGTGTCCCCCCCAGTTGGCCCGCAAGTAAACTTAAAGGTTATTTTTTTGTCAATATTTCTCAGAAAAAAAGTACTTAATTACGCCATAATTCACCAATTCAGACTAAAAATATTTAAAATATTCTAGGGGGAGTACCCCTAAACCCCACTTCACACATTTTAAACATAATAATGTCATGCCCACTCGAGGGATCATGTCCAAAAAGTCGTGCCCCTAAGTAAAGCCCCTCTAACGCAAGTCCCTGTTCAAAACCTGCTCCAGCAAACCCACGAAAGTTTTGATGGACATCATAATGATATCCACCTAGTTTTGTCTGATGTTATACATTTACTATCTTAATAAGCATGTATGGTGTAAACGTGTAATTTCGATACATCATTGAAACAAAATATCCATGTGGATGGACGAACAGCCCTCCAACCCACTTGTGTCCCCCAGTTATGAATTACGAGATCTGCCACTGTGAACCATGACAATCAAGTGGGGGATTTCAAGAACATGAAAAAAACAGATATCGTGAGTCTTAGATTAGAAAAACAAACGCGCAATTTTTCCCCTCCAAAAGGGCTAGGGCCGCTTCACCTAAATGTGAAAAAAGCCTTGACTGTTGAGTGTGGGTGGGGTATAAAAGGTAGCAGCAACTAATAATTGTTTATTAGCAATAAATTGACTTCATCATTAAAATACTTTATTAATTACTTATAAAATAATATTCGTTACAGACGAGTTACAGTATAATGTACGAGTTATATGAAGTTGTAATCTTAGTGTATTTTACCCATACAGTTCCAGCTACCAGGTAATAAACCTCTGGGGCATCTTCGTAAATAATTTCAACTTAATGAAAATTAAGAAAGTAAGAAAACTGTCGACATTTTTCATTTTTCTTAAAACGTTACTGTAGTATCACTTTTAGCCATAAAACATCAATTTGCGAACGTAAAACTGAAAAACTGTATCTGATCTTTTGTCAGCAGTCATATACCACTGGTATCCAGACATTTACGCAAAAATTGGCTCATTCCAAAACAAAAGATAAAAATAATTGTCAACACGGTCAATCTGTGAGAGTGCAGCTTTAAAAGAAAAATAAGACAATGGGACTTTTCATTCTTGAAGTATAATTTTATGCTAATGACTTACATTTTGTTGTGTTTGAGTCAAGTATCATTTTGCATACATCTCATTTCATGTCATATGTGCGTATTTATAACTATTATATACTAGACAAAAACATATTGTAATATCATATATTATTTATTTCGACATGAAATAATTTATAATCTATCTTGTTTCCAAATCATAGTCCATAATGTCATAATATAGATGATTCGTAATGTCCATAATAAGGTTCACAATGTCCATGGTCCAAAGTATCCATAATTGGTTCAAATAGAGCCGAGTGATAGCGGGAATTTCCGAAAGACGTAAAGAGGAGTTAAGACATGGTTAAGGCGGAGCTATCTATAAATAAAATTAAATTCATCTCGTAAACATGTTCAACTGCGAATGAAAAGTCACCACCATACAATGTACTTTGTAGAACTACGGACTGAAATCTGTCTTCTACAAACCGCAACGTAAAAATCGGCATGTGACTTTCACAGAATTACAAGTGTTTACCATAAACGACTCTATAAACACGACTGAACCTTCTGTTGAATAGATGCAACGAGAATAAAACTGCAATCGGCACAATGAAAAATGAAAATGTACAGTGTGAAATGTAAATTGAGTTGGTGTTTGTAAAATGTACATTGGTAAATCATCAATGTTACAAACATAAAATACACACATACACGTCTGGACTTTTGGCAACGAATAGCCTCCATACACTTGAACATTGACGACAGTCTGCATGGGGCCTTTACCAAATGCGCAAATTGAGTTTGTGATTATGATGCTCATTGTGTATCACCGACTGATTTTTACCGCTGACTAGATGTTGTGCCACTAGTGATTTTTGAGTTTGGTTCTAGTGCTCGTGGGCTTTAGATTCTTATAACAACATAATGTTTCAATGGTATATCTTCACCCATACCAACATCGCTTCAAAACGTTTGTATATCCGTTGTATATATTTTGATCAGTCATTTGCTTATTAATGACGTATTCAGTTTAAACACTTGCTTTCATCTTTATTTTACCTTTTAACTTAAAGTAATGAACTTTAAACCTATGAAAAATATTTTTGTATAAATACAGATCATAAGCAAACACGAACGTTTTACGTGTACTTATTACAAATACTATATGAGTATACTAATTATAAATTTAATTTGCATCATCAAATGTTATTCGTCGTTGAAACATAGCGCAATTGATAAATATTTTGAATAATATGCAAAAGTTAATACATCCTATTGTTTCTAATACATTAACAATGGTCCTCATATTAATTTATTTAAATACTTTCTACAGTATGTGTCCCAGGCGATTATGGACCAGGGTGTACATCACACTGTGGTCAATGTCTTGATGGCACCACCACATGCAACACGGACAACGGTTTTTGTCCGCATGGGTGTGCATCTGGATACAGAGGGCAGTTGTGTACTATACGTAAGATTATCCGTTACTCTTGTCCATAAAGGACTTTACTTCCAAATATGTATCATAAAACTATGACAATTTAGGGAACCAATAATTACCAACTGGCATGAATAATCACGCTGTCAGCACACTCGTATATAAATTATTTAATTTACATGTTATTCAGTACTTATCATTACTAAGAACCTCTTACTATTGTTCAAAATATGTTTCTGCAATAATTGACTGTTTTAACTATTATACATGCTCAAAGACACATAAGCTTCTAAAATGCAATAGTATTACTTGACGTTATCTATTATCCAGCCTGTACTTCCGGAGAGTATGGACTAGACTGTACATCACACTGTGGGCAGTGTCGTGACGGAAACGCGACGTGCAACACGTACAACGGACACTGTCCTGCTGGATGTGCACCTGGATTCAAAGGAGTCATCTGTAAAACAAGTGGGTCACTTGTGCCTTTTCATAGTTTGTCAATAATGTGCGCTTGCTTCACTTACTGTAATATTCCATTACTTTGCAAGTCAAGGACCAAAATATTTAATTTCAAAAAGTGAAATAAACGTCCTTATCGGCCCAAAATTTCGGGGCATAATACCTGTGTCCTTCAAAACATGTATAGGCGTTTTGAAAAGTGCAAAGTTTACATACAAACGTTTCATCAAAATTTGTCTTAAGAAACATTTGAATAAGCTAAAGGCATACACATATACCCAACTGCTTTGTATTGTGAAAGGCAATAGAAGAACATATTTACATGGAAAGATATATCAGCATGACGATGCGGGTATAACTCATTGACATAGAACATGTTTAGACTAACTTCTTGATTCTAATCAAAAGGTAGTTTACGATTTTGAAGGATAGATTTTCGCACCAATGGAGGCTTCTAAAAGTTAAATTAAAGCACAAAATGAATGGTATGGATTCATGAATATAATGAAGCAAAAAGAAAAGAAGAGGATAAACAAAAACAATATAAGTAACTATTCATTTTGCGAATGTCGTTATGTCTGCGATGTTTCAACTTTTGAAAAGAAATCAGATTTGAGAAACTTTATTTCTCTCCTCACAATCATTGTTTCGGGCCATTTTTCAGTACTTTGATTTCCTACCATAATCAAATAATTGCATTTCTTTGCATTAATTGAAAACACTTCTCAAAAAAGATTATAAAATATATTCTGAAAATTATGAATAATAGTTAGTTTTGTTTATTGCTCACTAGAAAACAACAGAAGAGTTCAAATTTTACAAAATATTCTGTTTCGAGAAATCAAGCTTTTTGTTCACTGTAGTTTCGTTTCGATAATCATTTGATTACATATACAATGTTGCGATAAAACATTTGCGGTTTCGAATGTACTGAATATTTGAATAAATAGTCGAGCAGCGAAAATCAGGTACAACAACAGCACTGTAAAAAATATTTCTACAGAATGTTCCCCCGGAGAGTATGGACCCGGATGTACGTCACATTGCGGTCAGTGCAGTGGCGGGAACACAACGTGCAACGTATACAGCGGTCAATGTCCGAGCGGATGTGCATCCGGATACAAAGGCGATGTTTGTTCAACTTGTAAGTGACGAGTTAGTTAAAATATTGTTTTGCTCATAAAATATGATAATGTATATATTAAAAAAACAATGAAGGTACATGATTTGTTACCGTCTATTAACCACGTGCAGAGACATATTTGTTTTTAAAATGAAATCGATATATTTAATATAAGTCATTTTAAAGCCTGTGCTCGCGGAGAGTTTGGACCAAACTGTGCTTCAAACTGTGGCTACTGTCATGACAGCAACACGACGTGTGACATATTCAACGGGTACTGTCCAGCCGGATGTGCCACTGGATACAAAGGATACTTCTGTAAAACCAGTGAGTTATTTGTTTGTTAAATGTCATGAATTGAAATACTGTTCTGTTTTCACTTTTTATAGGTACAATTTGAAAAGTCGAATTAAAGGACCAAATACAATTTTTCAATAAGTCAAATTACATGTCATTTTAAGTTTTAATATTTAGCACACATAACACTTATCTCCTTACATATCTGTATGGGTATTTTGAGAGGTATGAATAGATTTCATAGGAATGTTTTATAAGAATTTATCCCAAAACAACAACATTTTAATAACCTACGGTGAAACAATTACGATTGGTTTTAGAGGCAAACGTTGTGGACACTAGCAAGTAAACTACGTATTTTGGCTTTGTGCATTTAAGTCGGTATCTTACCCAACTTAATGAAATGATACAAAGGATATTTGCTCTACTCTTTAAATTTCAAGAAAGATGGATTTTCCGTTTTGATCATTTTTACAGCACACAAACAATCTTATTGCATATCATCACGCACCTTCCATGCTTAATTTAGTATGTCATATACTCGTGTGTAAAAGTATAAAATATATTATATTGCTCAATAGAAAATATTCTAGATATTAGGAGAATTTACCTTGATCGGTCTTTATCGACCAAACACGCGAATATTTTGAAAATTAAGGTAGCAATGATATTATACTTCCACAAACCATTTAATTATGTTACATGATTACCGTGATATTTAAAGAATGCTGCAATGGATTGGTTTAATATGAAAAATAGCCTGTACTCATTGCAAGAGTGAGAAAGGTTTGTTTTGGTATTCACCTTTGCGAGAAAACAATTTAAGGTTTTAAATGTAATGAGCATTTAAATAAATAGTCACACGGTGGAAATCAGCAACCACAAACAACCATGTAAGTAATATAATATAAATAGAAGTATGGGTCAGTATAATGTGAATATTTCCACAGAATATACTCTGGCGAGTACCCGGTAAGGTTTCAAATGACATGATCATATAAATAAATAGCCATAGAGTGAAAATCAGAAGAAGAAAAAACGTGTAAGTATCAAAATAGATGTGTGGATCAGTATAATGTTAACAATTCCTACAGAATGTTCTCTCGGGGAGTTTGGACACGCGTGTACGTCACAGTGCGGTCATTGTAGTGGTGGAAACACAACGTGCAACTTATACAACGGTCATTGTTCGAGCGGATGTGCACCCGGATATAAAGGAGATTTATGCTCAACTGGTAAGTGTCGAGATTTTTGAAATAAATAATTTACCCATGATAATATATATATTACAAACCAGTATTTACGTACACTATTTGTAACCGTCTACTAACCATGTGAAGAGGTTTATTCGTTTCTGAAATGAACTCGATTTAGTTATTAATAACAATTTTTGCTCAAGCCTGTGTTTCCGGAGAGTTTGGACCAAACTGTACCTCCAAATGTGGCTACTGTCATGACGGCAACACGACGTGTGACATATTCAACGGGTACTGTCCAGCCGCCGGATGTGCCGCTGGATACAAAGGAGACTTCTGTAAAACCAGTGAGTTACTTGTTTGTTAATTGTCATGAATTGAAATACTGAACTGTTTTCACCTTTTATTAAACACAATTGCTAAAAAATAGATTTGAAAGTCCACATACACTTTTTTCTAAGAAGTCAAACTACCTGTCATTTTTAAGATTTAATATTTAGCAACCATTTGATTTGTGTCCTTACTAATAATATCTGTCATGTGTTCCCGTTCCGGATAGAAAATTCCGACCCGAGGGCACCTTCGTTGCCAGGTAACGAGGCTTGCCGAGTAACCGGCTACGCAGCGTGCCCTAGGGTCGGAATTTTCTATCCGGAACGGACACACATGATATATGTTTTTTCTAGCATACCTTTTATTACATTTTTTGTGAAGAAAATACATAAGAAATCGCGTACATGTTTTTTTTTTTACATTTCACCAAAAAGCGGGTGCGATGATGTTTACTGACGTCATGACAGGCAGTAATTTGTATTCACCGCATACGTCAATAAGTTCCTTCGATATCACGTCTTTTAAGGGTTGTTTTGTTTTGTTTTTAAGGAATATTTTTGTAAAGTTAATGTTAATCGAACTCATCTATCTTATAACTATGGTTACATTAGTGTTTAATAAAAGAAAATGAAAGTATTACGTCATAGCGCGTGACATGGGGGGATGCGAGATGGAGTTTTCCAGCACGGCTGAATTCACCGGAAATGCCTATCCGGTGTGCTAGAAATATCTGTATAGACATTTTATGAGGTATGAACATATTTCGTAGGTAGGTTTTTTTTCAGATTTTGTCTTAATACAACAATTGTTAAATTACCTATGTTGACAAAAGTACGAATCTTTTTAGAGGCAAATATTATTGATAGTAGGAAGTAAATTACGTATTAAAGCTTTGTGAATTTAAGTCACTATTATACAATACTTCATAAAACTCAATATATATTTGCTTTACAAAAAAAAAAAACAATGCACCTCAAACCTAAATTGAAAGGACGTATTTGACTTTTTTTTAAATGTCTGGCCTTCCCTCGCCAAATTGTATTACAGAAGGCCCTAATAGAACAATGCCGGTTTATCTATGCCGAAAGGGCCGTAACTGATGTTGGAATTACTCGTAGCCCAATACCTTTACTAGTTTGTTATACGAACGTTAACAATATAAGATTGCACTTTTTCTGTGTGTCTATTGTTACCTGTTTTAAAATATTTAGTAAATTGTGTATTATTGCAACAAACTATGATATACTAAAAAACAAAAATCAATTGACACAGGAAATTGTGTTGATTATGGTTATAAGTTATCATTTATGTAACCTAATTAGAACGTGATCAAAATCCACAACCTTTCTTCAGAAATATTGCAAATGGAGAACGTTTGAAAAATCTCAATGACCTGTATTGTTATTAATCCTACAGCCTGTGATCCCGGAGAATATGGTCCAGACTGTACACGCAATTGCGGTTGGTGTCGTGATGGCTACACCACGTGCAGTGTATACAACGGCCAATGTCCGAATGGGTGCGCTGCTGGATTCAATGGAGATGCATGTCAAACCCGTAAGTTGCAATGTGCTTGTTCGTCATCTATGATTTTTTTTAAATCACCTGATATGCCAAAGGGTTTTACAAGCGTAACAATCAAATTCCATAACCGTTATCATGTTTTATGAAACATTATCGTATTATATAGCAGTATTGTCATATCCCGGATTAACATACACCTGTTATCATTTTAAACCCTTAGACTCGTTCCCATTTGTTCTAAGCAAAAAGTCTTACATTTATTAAAAATACTATCAAATAACTTAAGGCAAACGGATCAAAACCAAACTTTAAATCAGAACAGCAGTACTAGTTTGTTCACTATTTTGATGGACTTGAAGAATGTAGTCATTATTAATTCCCATATATGTGATGGTAATACTGTGTTACAAAAAAGAAATTGTCACTGTCAAAACCGATTATTCTATCATGCCAGAAGACAACATGGAGTCACACCCAAATTGTTTACAACTAATACTATGACTATAACAAACCTAAAATAAAATTGAAGATCATTTAACTAAATGCATTCGTTAATGAAACGGAAGCTTTCAAGGAATTTAAATTAAGAATTCATGAATACACTTTTAGCATCGGAAGGGGTTTAACTATATCTTTGTGGTAAGTGCCAACGTGTGAAAACCACACGCAAAATAGAAAACGTCTAATGCAAACACGGATTTGAACAGTGGTATATTGGAAACACATACAACTACTTATACGTCAGCATTATGAATCATGTAAGGTTGAAACACAGACTTTTATAGAGTCATAGTTTAAACACATTTAAAGTAAAGCAAAGTATTTATTATTTAAAACAATTTAGTATTTTTGAACAGCAGATTGTCCATTTGGAAAATATGGTGACGGATGTCTGTTCAACTGTAGCGGCAACTGCAGTGAAAATAATACCTGTAATTACATTAACGGCGAATGTTCATATGGATGTGAACGTGGTTTTGACTTTGCAATTGACAGGCATTGCAGAACACGTAAGATATTTTTGCTTTTTAAGCATTATAAACAAGTGATGAGTAAAAACAGTTTCGCATAATTATGTCCTTGTAACTATAAATGTATATATTTCTTGCACAATGGGCATGCCTTTCCGAGCGTTCAATGAGCCTAGAATTCTAGAATATACACAACGGCATTTGCCCAAACAGATTGAACCTGCGATTATCGGACACACATGCAATTTTATATAAGTCTGAACTATGAATAATTTGATATTAAAGGCCATACTTTCTGGTTACCTTTTCAGAACATTTCAAGTAAAACATAATTATTTCTTTTTGTGAAACAGCTTGTCCTTTTGGAAAATATGGTGACGGATGTCTGTTAAACTGAAGCGGCAACTGCAGTGAAAAAGATACATGTAACTACAAAAGCGGCGAATGCTCGAAAGGATGTGAGCCTGGCTTAGACTTTGCACGAGACAAACATTGCAGTACACGTTAGTATTTTTTGGTATACACATCATTGACTTGATCTTGACAACTTTGATCTTTACAAAGCAGTCTGAATAAGTGATGAGTAAAATACAGTTTCGCATAGTTATGAGAAATATATATGACTTTGATATATGAAAGATATATATCTTTGTTATTTTATGTATAGTGTGTCTTAGATATTCGTCTTTTGCAGAATGTAAGAATGGAACATTCGGCAAAGACTGTACCCACAAGTGTGATTTTTGCATGAACGGCGATTGCAACACATTAGATGGAACTTGTCGTAGTGGATGTATGAAGGGTTATTTGGGGCAGTTTTGTACGGAGGGTTTGTATTTTTTAAGGAAAACATCTACCGATTGATCGTTATTTCAACGAGTTCACATAAAACATGTTATAGTATCATAGTTGATATCAGTCAAAACTAGCCTGACCTACACGAATGTCTTTATTGTCGTTGGATTTTTAAATTAAATAAGAACGTCCCTTTGAGTGTGCAATACATTTTTTTATAATTAACAATTTGTACAATATTTCAGAATGTGAAAAACATCACTTTGGAATTAACTGCAACATCACATGCCATTGCGATGAATGCAATCATGTGGACGGATCTTGTGGAGTATATCCTTGTTTTAGTGGATGGGTCGGTGATACTTGTTCAGAACCAATTCAAACTAGTAAGAGCATTTTTTATTTATTTATCTATCGTGATGTAAATCACTAACTAGAGTTATCAAAGGTGTAATGAATACACAAGACGCCGCTTGAAAACGGGAATGACTCAATGTTGTGTTTTGACATAAATATGAACATGTTAATATTATAAAACGGACAAACATTTTGCTTTGTTTTAGCCTGATCATAACTATTGTTGAATCAAATGAAATGTATCTCATATTGTGACAAATTTCCGCTGGTTATCAACAATCGTATGTGTTTTTTTATTTATGTGTATGTGAAATATTCGTGAAACTACATGCCAATCAATATTGTTCGGACCTTTTCTTGATAAATCAAGGACCATTACTCCTGATAGACAAAAAGGAAATGTCACACAAAGGGATTCTGCACTACGTCTATGACAAATCGTTAAGTTAGACAAAACGAATGTTACACAAATTTCAGATGCCGATCAAACTAACCAACATCACAAGTGTTATGTTTGTATGTAAAAACATTTTCGAGGTACATAAAACATGAATGTTTCATACAATTATTTTACAAAATGGAGGGCAATAACGCTTGTAATACGACAAGAAATGTTATACATATTGCAGGTGCACAATTTCCCTGCTAACCAACATTAATATGATAAACTTGTATGGGTTAGTGCAATACTTTTGCAGCTAAATGCGACGTAACAGTTTGTGGCGGGGTAAGACGGGGTTGGGACTTAATCTTATTTAGACGTATACTGCGTTTCCACGAAGTTCGTAATGTTATAGCTCACGTCTAAACATTATTTCAGGTCAGAATCAAAATAATGACCAGTGGACTCGACAAGCAAATAACATCATTCTTGTTGTTGCCGCTGTCTCATCAACATTGCTGTTTGTTTCAATCGTAGCTAATGTTTTCCAGTATTGCAGAAGAAAGTCCAAGTACAGGTAATTTCATGAAACACTACACTATACACCTCACCCGACAATCGTGCGTCATAAGTTTGCTTATAAGGGTTACTTTAATATTTGAACGTTATAATCATTTTTCATTGTGGTACAAACAATACGTTGTTTTTGTTCAATTATTAATTATTTGTATGTTTATTTGATTATACAACTGTAACATAAGGAAGCTTTAAGATAACTACAACGTTTCTTCTGATAGTCTTTGTATATATGAAAATTGCCAATGTTGCAGTGTCACCAGATCAGATAATGGTTCCTAAGGGGCTTTGTCCGTGATGCACATTGACCGTATATTTATATATCTATATATTCATCTATTTAGAAATATAAATGCTATCCCTTCTTTGTATAGAAAAAGGAAAGAGAAGGTGGACACCGATTATTTCACAGTACCTGGACCATCAGCGCCATCTGATTACGACAGCCTTGATGCAATTGAACGTGAGTCATTTTTACCTTTTTAATGTGTGTCAATTTATAAACCCTTAAACTATTGTTTTCAAGTTGTACGTGTTGTTTGATGTAAACAGTTATCTAGAGAAGTTTAAAGTTTAAGGTGCAAGAATAATGGTCTTAATAAAAGAATTACCATGTAAAAATGCACTTTCGTTATTTGTCGTTCTTCATATTTACAGTGAAATTGTTTTGTGTAATTTCTTTTGCAGTGAGTTCAACTCGAGGAAATAGACAGTAGTGTAATGTGTTGATGATGTTTAATTCATCGCATTATGTTCGACAATGTTAAGTGTTTGGGTGATTTATCCTAGGTCTATAATGTGTTTCATTTCACTGTTTTATGACTGATGTTACTATATTATGTAAAATTGTTCACACTGTCTTCAACAATGTTTAGTTTTTTTTTTGTGATTCAGCCTAGGTTTATTATGTGGTACATTTCCCTGTTTAATTAGATGCTAATAAATAAGTCTGGGAAACAATGTACATTGAACAGACAGCTTATGATCACATACATCGCTTCTGCTTTACTTTCAAAAAAGGTGTGGTGTTACAATGACAATATCTGTCTTATGGTTAGATAATAAAAATACCATTAACAGGGGAGAAGTTCATAACTTTCCTTGGTTTTCTTTATAGTATTATACAAATTTGGTGTTTTTAATTGGTTTCCTTTGTTCATTGTATACATTCAATGTTTGTGCCGAAGGATTCTTATTTGTCTTAAGTCCAAAGTTGACTTAATGATGAAGATTGACATAGCCATTGGTTTCACTCCATTCAAATGAAGTGGGTATTGAAGTGGTTTTGAATTTTGTTTCGTATTTTCTTCAAATACATATGTGTCACCCTGAACATTGATTTAAAACGAATGGTGTTTAAAGGGATGCTCTAATGTTTTGGCACCAAGATACAAATTTTCCTTTGATGCATCTGAACACATTTATTTTAAAAAACTATTTTACCATTTGGTACCGATATTGCTGAAACAAATAATCTGGTTTAAGTCGGAGCGAACCCAAAGTCAATATAAAAAAAGAACAATGACGACCAAACCACCCGCCCACATGAACATTAAACATAAAGATAACATAACCTTTAGGTCTTTTGCTTTAAACGTTGTTCAAAACCGTGGACTTCAAAGACAATATTTAAGGATATATCAACATTTACTGAAGGGTCCAATCCATCAGTATCTAAGTTTTAACACTCGTAATTATTTTCCACCCTTGTAATATTGCTTCAATCGGACACTTTGCCCCAAAATGTTACATAAACCTGGACATCAGATAGCTCAAATATGTATCCTGCTAATTTGTTCGATTTAGTAAACACTTGTTTTGGTGAGTCTTGTTTGCGGACGCGAACACTGGACGGAAGGAAGGAGCCGAAACAATTTCTACATGCAACCATAAGACCAGTTTTGTTTGTTTCATGTAATATGTTTAAATGCCATAAAGTGAACTCAGTCCCGGTGCTAGAGTCAATGGGATATATTAATAAATACTATGACATTTTAAAAGCCGAAGCTGAAAATATCAAACGATCATTGATTCAAGACATTTCATCTGCCTGAACGTTTCTGCCATCTATCATTTAAACCTTATTTCATTTAAAAAGTTGGAATCCTTTTAGGCGATGACATTGTAGCATCTAATATTAAGTTTGAAACGAAAGTGTTTGATTATGATGTGACGCATGCATGATTATTTTATAATTGTGTAGTTTGACGTTCGCAGAGGTTTGTCATAAAGCGATTTTACTTAGATAACACAACATTTGTAAATGCAAAACTCGTTTTGTTGAGAGACTAACCTTTAATACTATGCATGAATCACCAAACACAACAGTTGCTCATTCAGAAGACAGCGTTGACCATATGGTTAGGAGCACAAGTCAACATATATTTGTACCGATTACTTTATATCATAAAACAATGAAATGCTATTGTAACTCGTATACTGCGACTTTACGTGCAACATTTGCCATATGGGATAATATACTCCCGAATGTAAATGAAGTGTGAACATAACTTTTTAACAATGGTTGTTGCAAGTTATTACAAGATTAACTGAAGCGCTTGGTCTTGTGTTGTGGGACAATCCAGAGAAGCCGGGAGGAAACCTACTTCTCCGGCCTAGTTAACAAAAACATAACAGCATACGAAATCAAGTTTGCCCGGGAGGACCTATTTTGATGCGTTTGTATGACAATTGATATAAGTGAATATCTTCAATAAAACCGATATGTGTTGAACATATAATGTGTTGATAAATTTATATTGAAATTTAAAATATTATATATGGTTTTGGATTCTTTCGCGGAAGTGCTGAGAAAAATTCGGTCAACTTCTAAAGTTCTAGCATTTGCTTAAATGTAGGGTCAAAACACTGAGAGTCCTTGCATTGCTTAAAGATTTAGAAAGAAAGGTATATGGTAAATTGCATAGTGGAAAATTAAAAAACGCACACTTGACACAAGTTTCCTTTATGTGTGTTAAGAAGTCCAACAGAAAGGGCTCCGAACGGACGGATGAACGGACATCGCCAAATCTATATGCTTCCGCTGAAACCTTAGGGTGGAGGTGATACGTTACATCTGAATCAACAGCAGTGTTAGTTATAATCATCACAACTTTGAAACGAAGTAATTAATTATACGGACGTTTTAGGCGTACCTCATGTCACCTAACATTTATAATGATGGACCTACTGGTTCGAGTTATGTTTACTCTGACGTCCTCAGTTCCAAGGCTGACATTTTCAAACGTTCATTGATTAATACACATTTTATCTGCCTTGTTTAATTCTGTCATATATCATTTAAAACATTTGAAAACAGAAACTACTTTGTTTTATACGATAGGAACAAAATGACCGTTTGGTAACTAATTTTGTCACAATTTACACTGATATTACAACCACCGATGGCATGTATTGTTTTAAAAAGACAGCTACCTTTAATTCCATCAGTACACTTTAGGTGATGCAACATGGTCAAAATTCAGACTCAAAACCTCAAAACTCAGAAAGTAATTGTCTTTTTGTGAAAGTTAAATTCAATATCTAAAAAGCTACAGAAATACTGTTAAACACAATATAAATAGAAATATCTCAAAATATGCATGATTGCATGACATTAAATGTAGACACCAGACATAATTTCCACAATGCACACTCCATTTCTTGACTTCCTATCACACAGTGGCATAGTGCGTATGCGTATAAACTACTTCAGCAAAAACATCACGAAGACATATGACGTTAGTCGACGAATTCAAATTCCTTTGCAAATCGTACTATTATATTGTTTTATCTTAAAATTACCATAAATGTATCATATAAAAGAAGTACTACATTAGTTGATAAGTCTGTGAAATTTTATCACTTTTAATTGCCTCGATCTAATGCGATATCTACTTTACCCAATCAACTTTAACGCAGAAATTAAACAACTGACATAAAAATGTCCTATCAGTTTGATGTATAAACGGTACTTTTTATTTGTTGCCTTAAACAGTTATAATGAAATTAAAACATTGTTAATTCCGGAATTGTTTAATATACAGATCAGGTTAACCACACGTTTAAAATCATTTATTGTGTTAATTGCGGTCCATATAATATCAGGGTCTATAAATATCTGTGTCCGTTGTTGTCATTGTACGAAATCAAAAGACTTATGCAAGGATGTGTTTTGACTTAGAACGCCAACATTTCTTAGTTGTTAGGCTAACAGATCTTACGTTACGGACTAAGTGCCAAAACTAAAACTATATTCTTTATACTTAATAACTTAAATTTTATTTGCGAGTGTCCTTTTTTGTTATTGTAAATAAAACATACTTATCTAATTAGCCCTTCATTTAAACCAACATTGACCAACACATATCAAGTACAATTTGAATTTTCCTTAATGTAAATATAAAATACTTTGAAATGGTATGGATGGAATACATAAATCTAGTTTATATGGTGCCGGTTGTCTGTTCAACTGTAGCGTAAACTGCAGGGTAAAATATACCTGTAACTTCATAAGCGGCAAATGTTCTGATGGATTTGAACCTGGCTTCGACATTGCACGAGACAACCATTGTAGTACACGTTAGTTACTTCTGGTATACGCATTATTACAATTCGGATATTTTGAAAACAATCAAATTGTGATAATCACAATACATGCTCAAATATGACTTTGATACTGTACATATCTCATTTCGATTTTGTATTACAACTGTTGTATTCACGTCTTTTTCAGCATGTGGAGATTGTACATTCGGCGAAGATTGTACCAATTCTTGTGGTTTTTGCATGAACGGATATTGCAACAAATTAAATGGAGCATGCCGAAGTGGACGTTTAAAAGGTTATACGGGACAGTATTGTAACGAAGGTTTGTATCTGCAGGCGAATATCAAAACCTTGTTTGTCTGATTTGAGTTGATTTACATTTTACTGACCGTTCCAGGGCGGTACCCAACAATCCTTGATAAACATACCTAGTTTTTTTTACATATAGTATGTATGCAATGTGCTGTTTATGGAGTTTTGTGCTGTTCTTCCATGTTTCTTGTTTGTGATATTTTGTTTTTATGATCTATGTCTTTGATGTTTACCCAGTGGCATTAAACCGGGTTTATGTTTAAACTTTTGGCTACTGAGCTTGTTTCTGTAGTTTGTCGTATATAATTGAAAAACACTATAACATACAAAAGCATCAGTGTTGATGTCATTCACACAGCATTTAACCAGATGACGAGAAACCGAAATTATGTTCTAAAACTGAGATATTCAATACAAAAACCAAAGCTATATATGTTAGCATAGCTTAGGCTAGAACAGATTGATCATTTGTTCTACGGATTTCGCCGAAAAAGGTAGGAGCGAGCGAGCAAAATTTATCCAAATTTACCGAATTTATCTTACAATTATGTCAAGAAATTATTTTTAATTACAAACATAGGTTCTCAGTTATAAATGAATAGGTTTTGATTGTTCCACATGAAAATCTGTCTCAATATTTAAAAAATGGAAATAAGATTTAGTGCTTTACTATTAACTTCAATTTAAACGTGGACATATTGTAAAGACAACATTCCTCAAAGTAACGTGCAATTATTCGAAGAGCAAAAAGAACTATTGTATTCATTCCGTAACTTACATATAGTATGTATGCACTGTAACACAATGCACTGTGCTGCTTGTGGAGTTTTGTGCTGTTCTTCCATGTTTCTTATTTGTGATTTTATGTTCTATGTCTGTGGCGTTTACCCAGTGCCATTAAACCGGGTTCATGTTTAAACTTTTGATACTGAGCTTGTTTCTGTAGCTTCTCGCATAAATATTACTATCACAAAAACATTTTAGACTAGTAAGTGTAATTCATCATTTCCAAATATTGGGTCAGGTATAAATTTGAACCTCTTGAAGCACATGCTAAAATTGTAGTGACTTTGACATTGCAGAAAATCGAAAATGTAAAAAAACAAAGAGAAAATTTCCAAAACAAGACAAGATTAAATTGCGGGGCAACAAAATTGGAGCAGTATCAAACAAATCTGCAACTGTGGCACCGGTCATTATATATGAGCAGATGGTGGAATAAAGATGTTTCCCTTTCAAGACCTCGCCTTTACCACGAACCTATGGTTTATAGGACCATGCCTTGAAAAAGAATAACATGATGGTCTACATAGCTTCAATGCCCGTAAGAATCAGATTACTACAAATCGATCAAAGAAAACAAGTGGATAAGAACAAAGAATTGAGAAAATTAAAACAGTCATTTCACCTATAAAAGTTTTTATTTTCTGATTTAACTGATGTTATTTTTATACTATACATGTTTGTGTAATGCACTAGTCATTTGTAACCACGCCCCCAGAGGTCCGGGGAATAGCGGGGACTTTGAATTTTGAGTCCAGCCAACCCCGGGTAAATCCACCGCATTCACCCGGCACTGCGGGGCCACCTCGAAAGTAAAAATACGACCCCGTCTATCCCCGGTAAACCCGGACCTGGGGGTGGTTACAATTGACTGGTGTATAAATACAGACTGTTACTAAAACAAGTCCTACTATTTTTATCTGTTTATAACAATTATGAGTATATTTAAACTGAGAAATGCATTTTAGAGTTTAAAAAATAACTCACGAAAACCTGTTTAATTGTTGTAGGTCGTGTGTTTAAATATAAGTTTTGCACTCAAAATCCGATTTAGTTATTGTTCAACGCTAAATTTTGAGTACAAAACAATGTATTACTTATAACACACATAAATAATTATTGCCTTCGACGCTGTAATCCTGCTGTTTAATGAAGACTATAATCCATTGACTATGACACTGATTTTCAATTAAAACGTGTGTTTTACATTAAATAAAACTGATAGTAACCTGAAAAGTAATACCGGAAATAAATAACAACGGTGCGTTCTGCAAAATATTCCCGACCTAAAATACTGTCAACAAATATCGGCTGTTTTGCGGTTACCCGGACCTGACTTTGTCCTGAAACGAGGAAAGTTTAATCGCGAAGAATGTAAAGCATAGAAATAACTTAAAAAAGGTCGACGTTGCAGGTTTAAATTCTAAGTAATAGAAATTCAGTAAAAAGAGGAAATTCAGAAGTAAACAAAAAAAGTGTTGTTATCTTTTTTTTCGTTTTTTCAAATTTTAGGTGCGGCAAATCAAACGAACAAATGGTCAATTTGTTGTGGCCTTAGGGTACCGGTACCTACATTTTTTTAAAAAGGACATTTGTTATTTCTTGCCCACCGGACAGGTAATTTCGGTAAATATTTCCGTGCCTGGAAGTCCATGTATCATGCACAATGCCGCATTAAATTTGCTGTATAGTTTAGGGAATATTTATTTTATCATGGCATTTCAATAGAGTGCATTTGAGTTCATACTGTTTTTATAATCGCAAAAGCAAAAATAATTTTTCAATATCCGAACTTAGAGGAATATTGTGCCGTCATCATTAAAGTTAAAGAAGTACTAATTCAAAGGTAAGTAAACAACGCGCATGTGCATTAATGAGAAGTGTACAAAAATGCGCTTGTCTATGGCAATATTTACACAAAACTATATATCACGGTGTACATAACAATTATATATCATTATTTAGGGACAAGTTATAAGCATTCAACCATTTGGCATGTTCAGCGCTCCTTTCTAGCGGCTGCATACGTGTCGTCAGGTAGATTTTGTCTATACAGACCGGACACATATGAAATATACATATATATCATTATATAACATTATTATTAGTTTTATCCGGCGCATATATCTGTTCTTTGTACTGCGATATTTAAGGATTGATTCTTATTTTTTGTGCGTTCATGCAGTATGAACGCTCGGCCGCGATTTTGCATATGCATAAACCGCGTTAGCGGTCATATATTAATTAATTAAATATTTTTTTAATCATTTGGTAGTTTCTGTAAAATCTGTGGATGTAGTAAAGATGTTTTGTTGTAATATGTTCATTTTAATCAAGAGAATTTTCGATACATTCTTTTCGTTGTCTTTTTACTTTTGCAAATATGTTAAAGTGTTCTGATGTGCTAATATTCTCGAATTGTCAAAATTTAGACAATTGTTCGAACTCGCGAAAATATATGACACTATGACAATCTAATTTCATTTCATGCATTATAATAAAGAGTTTTTGTTTTTTTAAATACCTGATATGATTTTAAAATGTTCTTAAATATAGAGGCACGCTTACAAACTTTTTCATATTCAATTCTTCTGATGATGTGAAAATGTATTTTATTCATGGTGTTAAAATTTTAAAATTGGACACATTATTTCATTTTCATCAGTTGTTTATGTTCTAAATGTTTAGACGTCAGCTACCAGCTAGTTCTGGTACATGACTAAGACAAGACGACTCAAGGCTAAGGCAGAACGAATTTAATTGTATAAGCCCGCAGTTTTGAAATATTCTGTTAATAAAACATCATAATTTGTTTTTCAATTTATTTCACATCTAAACTTGAAAGAAATACTTACATTTTATTTCAATTAAAGTTATTTACTTTACATCAAAACGATCATTTATGATCAAGAACCTGTAACATTTAAGCTTTGTTGAGATATTTTGGCATAGAAAAATAACACAACCAGGCGCGTAGCTGACTGTAAGCAAATATGCAGTTGTGTAATACTAATAAGATTTTAACAAGTCAAAGGTTTTGTTATTCAAAAACTCCCGAATCTTAATTAAAAACCAAAGAGTGAAGGGTTCAATATGCTGTATGTCATTGATCGACATACGCCCAAATTGGCCATAGCTATGCGCCTGACAACAACTTATCAATTTAATGCACACAATAAATGATCAATTTTATGAATTAAATAGCATAAAGACTTGTACTAGCCAGAATGTTTCAAAATATAACTGTCGTATAAAACATACTATTTGAAAACCATTCATATATGTTTTAGTATATACATGTACTTAAATTGTGTTAAAGCTGAACTCTCACAGATGGTTTCAAGATATTTATGCCAAAGTTTGTTCATTCTAAGACAAAAAAAGTTGTCAAAATGGTTAATGCGTGAGAGTGCAGCTTAAATCACACTTCTAACTTCAATACCACTACAGTATATTCTTTATGTCCATTAAAGTATTAAATGAAATGATAACAAACTGTCTTGTAGGTATTTCAAATTTTGCAACTAATAAAGCAGAAAACTGCCTTGTAACAAACATGAACATGTTATTGTCAATCTATTACTGTGGCTTAGTAATGTTGATCCTGCAATTGCTGAAAGTGGCAGCTCTGAAATCGGCATGACTTATATTTTGTTCATTGCTATGTCGAATCATCTGTGAGGAAGTTGGCACCTGATCATCAACAAGACTCATTTGAGTTTGCTTGTAAGGCTGCAGAGCTGTTGATGGTCTAGGAAGATTGAAATTAGATGCTCCCTCGGTGAGTGCTGCCAGGGTGTTCCTTATTGCCTTTTTTGAGATGTGACCCCGGTTGTATGACCTTATTGAAGCTTCATTCCTGTGGCCACTCATGAACATTATATGCCTAGCTTCATACCCCGCATCATTCATAGCTTCTATGGCTGTTGCACGTAGACAGTGTGCAGTGTAGCGTTGATTGAGACCAGCTGTGGTGCTTATGTTACCAGTTCAAATGTTCTTTTTGCCAGGGGCTTCTCAGTGTACCAAATTTTAAATTGAGATGGATTTGCAAGTGCATGAGTGTCCATTTGGTTAAAGAGCATCTTGGCATTGATATTTTGTTTACTGATAAACAGCCTGAGAACTTTCACAGGACATAGAGCCTCTCGTGTTGCATATATTCTCTTTTCAGAGAGGGGACTGTTTTGGTTTGTGCCACCTTGGTGATTTTTTTCTTTGGTTTCTTGGTTCAGAATCAGGAATTCGCCATCAGCATCCTCACGGAACTCAATGCTGTTCTTCCGAAGCCGGTAATGGAACTCCATGCCTCTTGTGACAAAATGGATAGCTATAAGGAACCATGCTGCCTCTCTCAGAATGATTGGAGAGTTTTCATAGCCTTTCATGTAATCGGAAATTTTCTTCAGATCATCACATGAGACGATTTCCTTATGTTTGGTTGGACGAGAAGTTCCGCATTCCATCTGCTTTTTAAATGTCCATCAAAGGTGCGATTAGATTTTGTGAAGTCTGGGTCACGTACAATATCAACATTCCTGTCAATATCCTTAAGAAACCGATTTATCGCTTTTCTTATGTTGGTCATTGCGATGGTACTCATTGGCTTGATGGGCTGGTAGAACTTTTTCACGGTGACTATTTTGGTTCGGAGAAGCTTCGCAGTAGAACTTTCTTAGTTTTTTAGCGAGATTGTCCTTAGTGACTGTGTAAAAATCTAACTCGTGTCTGAAAACTTCCTTGTGCCATTCTGAAAAGAAAAGATTTTAATGGTTGATATATATTTGTATCACTATTGAACCTAGACCTGTTCTAAACCTAAAGCCAAAACTTTTTATTGATTATAACCCGGCAATTGTTCTTTAAAATTTAAAGAAAACAACTCTACCCTGTGTTTGTTTTTTTAAACTACGGATGATAATCTACATTTTTCCTGCCTTAAATGTAAACAATGTCGTTTTTATTTTCACAATGCTGTATATCTTTTTTTATAATTGGTAAAAAATATGGTATTATAGTATTATTTTAGACTATCGACTGTGTTTTTATAGTTTTGAACATAGTGTTACAATTAGTGAATATTCATTTAATTTTCATACCCAATTTCAGGTTACACTGAATGGATGGAGAAAATCAAACATTGTTGATCAACAAATATGCACTAGTATATATGGTAATTTTGAATACTCTTTATTTTATTGAGTAGAAATTTTGATTTATATATTGGTGCATAGAAACACATCGTTCTGATTTAAATATTGACTTGGGTTTGTGTACCATTCTCTGGTAAGTGATTTAATTTCATAAAGGAAGCTCTTTACAGCTATTTTTTGTATTATTAAATAACTTATTTTATTGGGGACGATTTATATTTTTTGTGTCTTCATGCAATGTTATAGCCTGATAAATGGGCTTTGTAAATTTCCCAAGAAACACTAGTGGGATTCATGGACGACTTATAAGAGTACACAGTTTTTCTCGAACACTTGTAGGTTGAAAAAAATAAAGCAATAAAGTGAGAAAATAAAAGTATTGAGTTTTTATTTTTTGTGCGTTCGTGCAGAATAAACGCCCGGCCGCGATTTTGCAAATTATTCAAGAATCGCTAGCGCGATTCATGGATTTGCAAAATCGCGACCGAGCGTTCATACTGCATGAAGGCACAAAAAATAAGAGTCAATCCTTAATTGATTAATGCAAGTCATTGGAAAGGACTTTTCTTTAGAAAATTGTTACTTCATTATTATAAAAAGGGTTTAATGATTTATTTCATACCCTGAAACAAATTTATGCCCCATTGGGTGTTTTTCTTTGTGGAGGTTGATTGATGTTTTCCCTCAATGTTGTCGATTCCATCATCTACCAGTGCCTTAAACCGTTTTGGTTTCGGTTCTGATGTCCCTTCCACTGCCAGTGACACTGGTGTTATCGCCAGTGACACTGGTGTTGTCTCAGTTGGAAGTATATTATTACTGACTTTTTCGAATGACTGGACGAAGATATCGCCTAATTCTATGTTGAAAGTAATTCATTGTCTGAATCCGATAATTGATCAAACAGTTGTTCTAAAAAGAAATCCCCGAACTCATCATCCGCCATGTTTGTTTTGACAGTTGTTGCAGACGAACCGTAGTAAAAACCGCGTGTCAATTTTAATTTGTTTTTATTATTTGTTCATAGAGTGTTCTTTTGTTATCAAATGCAAAACCATCCATTTTTCAAATGATATTTCTTAAAAATAATGTCTTTCATTTAAATTCTACGTAAAACATCAAAAGAAACATGTAAACAAGCCGACATTCGACAGAACATGTGCCCTTCTATTTTTAGCTATAAAGTAGATCGTAGTAAGATCACTACGCGCGGTGATTCACCAGCGTTCATTCAGAGCGTTGCTTTCTTGCCAAACTCCGCCTACAAAGGTAACGAAAGGTCGACCGGTTCATGCAAAATGAAATCAATTTTTATCGTTCAGAAAATAAAGTACGGATGTAAATATAACCTATATTTCATTTTGAATCTAACATACATATGTTTTGATAGTTTAATAAAGATTGTTGCATCCATATTGATGCTGATTTATAATAACAATAACAATAATACGAAGCACCATACTTCATACTACATATTACTCGTTGTGTTTTTTCAAACCAAAAGTCCATCCTTATTTTCAGAAAAGAATCCCGATAAAGATCTGTCGACTTATAAAGACGGAAATACCACAGCCATTATTGTTGCTGCTGTCTCAACTTTGCTGTTTTTTAATAGTGGCAAATATAGCTGCAATAATTCTGTATTGCAGAAAGAAGGCAAGCCACAGGTATAACATATCATTTAACCATACAGTTAATGTGTTATTGTATCGCGTTTGTGATTTGGTGTTAAATGAAACCAATTAGTTAAACTGCATACAAGAGTCAATAGAAGGTCATAAGAGAGCATTTGGAAAAACGATGCAATCATTGAATTAAAAATCGTGTAATTTAATTATTTATTTTGTGAATGTATATTAATTGGTTATGTAGTCATGTGTTCATGTAAACTAGATACAGGCAATTCTGGACTAAATTATATCTTACATTGAGCGGAATCAACATAAGTCTCAAGTGACATCGACTATTATCTTTCTTGGGAAGCATCAATTATTCTCGGTAACCAATGCCCATCGTTCAATATAAATTTACAAAATCTCGTAGTCATATCAAGCAGGTGATATTTTTCACACAATGTATGCGAGAGCGTTCGTTTGCATTATGTGTGACTTAAATAAATAAAGTTTGGACACAGTTTCTTTCTGATTGAAGATACAGTATGTGTGTGGTTTTTTTCCTTAAGACAACATGGCAGAATAACGCCTTTTTAGCAAAAGAGTGCGGGCGTTGGCGGTTTTTTATTATTTATTCCGTAAATAAACTTATTGCACTGTTCCGAAAACCAAATCAAATAAGGTTATCTTTTTTCTATATACAGAAAGGAAAAAGAGAAGGCAGACACGAATTATTGTACAACCCCAGGATCATCTATTTCATCTGATTATGATAGCCTTGATGTAACAGAACGTAAGGCATTTCACTTTCAAATATACGTCTATCACCACGCTTTAGACGTTACTTCGAAAGTATCGGTACATGAACATGTACATGGTACTACACTGAATCCATGTATTTCGGTTAATCTTGCATTTTGCAGTCCATTCCATTTCAATCTTGGCATAATTTTATTTTATATTGCAGTTAGTTCAACCCCAGGAAACAGACTTAAGCCTTTGACCCCTACGTGAGGCATTGCTCTGAGAGACTGGGAACTGATTCGCGTTGAATGTCTGCTGTATGTGGTTAACATTTTTGCCGAGATAGTATGTAATCTTTCATTGGCATAAGCATATATATTATGAAGGACTTTAAAACGTATATTACGGCGTTTGTTCTACACTTTCTATTGTGTGACAATGGGTCGATTTTTGCCTACGACTCTGCACAAAATGCACAGGGTATTTCCACCGGGAATGCATTATGTGAACTATGTCGGTTTGTTTGAAAGCATACAGTCTATAAATAAACTGACGACCTTATATTAAAATGCACTTGGAATTTCACAGGGAATAATATGTTGTGTGAAATTGGTAAAGCAACAGCGGTCTTAAACTAAGACCATGGTTGATTTGTTTCAGAAAGTACTATGTTTAGATTCTTACAGACAATAGAATGATATTATTCTCGATGGAAGATCACGGGTCATGACAAAGCTACTATATCATACACGACGTGCTCATTGTAAGCTCTTTTGAGTATCCAGTTTGCTTTTGTCGTACATCAAAATGTCAACAAAATGTGTTTAACACAAATTATTTAGCCATATTGTCATAAAATAAAATTCCAAAACAATGTTTCATTAACCATTAAAGCTTGAAGAAAAGATTGAAATGATTGACATCTGGGCATTTAATTTTTATTAAAATCCTATTCACAAAATGTAAAAATATAAGCACATATTTTGTTCTGTTGGATTTTATATTTTGTGACAAGTAGCATTTATTATTAGTTGAATGATTCATTGTTGAAGAAGCAAACGTTTCACTTCTCCAATTTAGTAATTTATGTCGAAAAAGTAATTTTAGTGAATAATACAAATTGGGAAAACAATTTTGTTTGAGATTTTTGTTTTGCATAGTGTCGATTGATACTCGCTTCGGAAGGTTATATTTTTCAAAAATATAGTTATCGCCTCAAACGGAACAATGCAATACATTTATCAAAGGACAATAACTCTGATTGTACTGATCCAATCTAGACAAAACATGCACTAGGGTTGTATATCATTTAGATTTTTCTACATTGTGTATATTATTCATAAATGGTTCCAAACAGACAAATGTATTTCATTCATAAAATGTCAATAATTGTCTCAATACCACTATGCGTACCATTCCCGTAGTTATACAAACTTCATATATATTTCATCATTTCCCATCAGTAAGTCTCAAAGAAATGGTTCTGGATGAACCAGCGCACTAAGATTATTTACACTTGACATAGTTATAATTGATTACCTCGAAGTAGTTACGTAGAACTGTATCAAACGGACAGACAGACAACGCCATATATGCAGTTTTTATCATAAACATTATCTTTTTTCAGAAGCATCGGCATTGACTGAATTTGTTATTTGTTATTTTATTCAAGTTAATCACTCCATGAATATTGATACAAAGTAAAACATAACAAGGACGTTTAAAAATATAGAAAGACGGAACGGATTTACAGGTGATATCAATGTTAACACGTTTTAAGTGCAGAAGTTCAATGATTTAAACACATTCTCTCTGCCTTCTTGTCTTTTGTTCTGCCAGATATCGTTTCAACCCTTTTTTAGCTGCTTTGTATCAAAATCAGTCTTTGTTTATCTTATATCTCCATAAATATAATAATTTATAACTCGCGTTCAAATAAAGACGGTGTAAAGATATTTTTTTAGAACAACAAGGTGGTGTTAAATAAAGTAAAGCGAGAGAAATGATATGTTTGAGAACAAAATCTTTAACGGACCTGTGTATATCAACCAAACAACAGCACGTGTATGTTTTTAATAAATGGTGTAGGAAAGTCCAATAAAAGCAGCATTTAAGTTGTCCTAATTTATCGTGCACTAATGGAAAACACCGGTGATATATACTGTCTTAATAAGGTAAGTACTTGAATTATTATTTAATGGTTATTTTCTTCTGTAAAAAACCAGTTGAAAAATACATTTTATTTTATTTCTCACGTTTATGAAGGTCATTATATTTTCTTTATTACATTCTGTTCAATTTCACTTCATTATATCATATTGCGTGGTTAAATGATAAACAATGGTCGCGGGAGGGAAATTCCGTGTTACTCACTGCATGTTATGAATCTGTATCTCAAAGTAGCTTTATATCAAAATTAAATAACTTTGTAAAGAGGTCTTTTAGCAAAGGCGGATTCGGGATTCAACGTTAGAGTAGGCATAACCTTTAGACTTGCGCCCCTTCGACAATACCTTAATTTATTTAGTTTAAAGTGTTGGTATGGGGGATATTGCCCTAAGAAATGTTTTACAATGTCTATACCGAAATGGTGCATTTTGGGCATACATTTTTTACCTCTAGATTGACATAAAAATGTAAAGGCAGACGATTGTAGGAGATGGAGGTAGGTGTGCCCCCGTCTGGATCCGCCAGTGATTTGAAACAATTTCAGTATCTAAAACCTACTTAAAAGTTATGAAACAATACATCAGTTGGCTAGTCAGTGCGTTTTTATAACCTTTTATTACTTTTCTGATGATCAATCGTATGCGACGGTCCGTGTCGTGCGATATGTATTAACCCCAGCACTCGAACTGATAAAACCCAACCGATTAACGTAAAGTTTAAAGGCTTGAAATCGTTTATAGGGATAATTACTATTCCATGAAACAAAATATATCATTTTACAGATCCATTACTTAAAATCCCAAAATTGTTGATAGGCTAACTGTACACATTCTATCGTACGGATTGATTGACGAAATTTTATAAATCAAAAGCTCTGTATTAAAATGGAAACTTCTTAATTTACATAACAAATGTTTGAAACAATTTATCAGCCTAAATTGCTTAATATGCAGGTCATGCTAAACAAAAACTTGAACACATTTATTTCGACTACTGCAGTCTATAAAATGTCCAGGTCAATAAACTTCGATGTTCGTTGTTATCATAAGTCATTTATAAGGAAGAATTATGACTTAAAATTCCTAAGTTCCTTAATTGTAAGGCAACTTAAACACTTCCTACATTACAGAAGATTGACAATGTATTCTTACATATATTCTTTATTTTGTTTATGGTGTTTTCATTTTGTAAATAAAAAAGTAGCTTAATTATTCAATTAGCCATTCGTTTAAAGGAATATTGACCAGACATATCAAAGAGCAATGTGAACATTTTTTACTTTGTATGTCATTATAAACCTGGTAATGTATATTACATGTCTTTTGTTGCTTTCATTTTATAACAAGAACTATGCCTAGGGGGTAATTACGTGTAACGTCAGTTTCGTGTTTAAAGTATTGCTTTAATATTTACAGGATGATACAATACAATTAGCTACAAATGATGAATCTCTTTTAACAACTATATTCACGGTGGTCCGTTTACAGATCGCTGAGTCCTTTAACAACCAATGGGAGAACAATAACATGCGCATTTTACTATTTAAAATTGTATTTACAACCATTCAACGTATTGTTATCACATTTGGGATGTGTAATGATGTTACTGACATCGGGTGGAGACGCGACGTCAGTTTTGAAAGGTCTCAATGTTGTTACATGGAGGATTACATGATCAAAATGGATCAGCCAAACTATTATTGTAAAATAAAATAATGATGACAATGAAAACGACCTTTACAAACAAACAATTGTATGAACTGAATATGTTGTTCTTCTCTGTGTTGGAGTTTTCATCGTTATCATATATTCATCGTTATCGTTTTAATGTAAAATCGTTTTAAAGTTAAAACATATACCCTTTTCTTTTTCGGAGTATTTCTATTAAAGATTTGTTTTAAGCTTATTTCCAATCAAATCCTAATTCCGTCAATAAGATCAATGTGTTTTAGTGCCTATTCAGCAAACCATGTTTAATGGCTATTAAATGATAAAGTTTCAAATTAGATTACCTCAAACAGACTGGAAACTTAAATTCATATAATGGTTTCAAAAATGTTAAAATCATTGTTTTTAAGTAAAATAATACTGGCAAATCAAAAACCCACTATTGTTTATATAATATCAAACAACGAGTAAAACTATTCATGTGCATGTTTAAAGAACTTTTGCGATTGAATAAAAATGCGTTTTTACCAAAATTATGTTTAAAATGTAATTCGTAAAAATTGCAAAGCAACCTGTATGTAATGTTGTATCCGGTAATAATGCTGAAGAGTTATACTTTGAAATACATTGAACTTGTATTTTGAAAACGTCTTGGTTTATTCTTTCCAAATCACATTCCATCATGTAATATGAAAAAAATAAATAAAAGAAGGTGGAGTAGGGGCGGCATTTATAAAACATCTTAATTCATTTTCAAATTTAAATCACTTTCCTTATAAATGAATCTGACTGTTTTACTTAAACCATTTTTAGAATGTTTTATGAATAACGGCCCTGAGTTATTACCTTGTTTGACCCGCCATAAATTATAACTATCTCGATATCACAAAGATAACCTCACTTCTTTTACGCACTTCCTCAGATAAACTCCCTGGTTGGCCATGAAGAGGCACCACTGTACTATGGCGGCCACGTCCTCTGGCTTAATATCTAGTCTCTGACCTCTGTGACCACGCTGTTTCTTTTGTGTTGTAATGCATGGTTGTAGCAGGCACTCCATATTCAGCGGATGCCTTCGGCAATGTTATTGTTTTGGTAGTTGTTAAATCCCTTCACTAAGTTTAAATTGATTGTTTCTTTAGAAGGACATTTTGTATTATTTTGCTGTATTTTTATAAATTATATTAAAATGAATCAAATTACTAAAAGAGTTAGATGTAAATGAGAAAAGTGTTATGAATAAAATTAATCAATAGTTTGTATTAAACTTTATTTGGATATTCGTGCAATAACTTAAGCTTAATTCCAAGTGATTTATGTAATCATTATATACATTGGCAGGAATTCCGCGATATGGGAAATACTTTGTGAAGACAAAAGATATGCAACCATTAAATAAGAATTTGAACACGCACACAGCAGAGACGGCAGTCAAATGTTTGAGAGTCGGTTTCTGCTCATTCCACTTCTAGTGATAAAAATGACAAGCTTCCTGAACGCAGCACTTATATATTTAAAACATGTTTGTTCTGTAGCATATTTGAAAAGGAAACATAAACAAATAGATTTTGAATATCACTAATATTGTCTAATATGTACAATATAAATCATGATCGCCTTTAGTCTTTTAACTGACATAAAAAGAGACCTTGATGATATTAAATTAAAGAAGGGAGTAAACCATCAAACAACATGAAGGCTAAACACGAATTTCACAAAGGCGTTAAAGAATACATTTCTGTTAATATTTTGTGACTGCTCATTCCATTGTATAGTTTGCATTGCGCATTAAAAAATAGTGTAAGTGTCGTACAAACTATTTTTACAACTGATTTGACAACTTTTTTATTGTTTGTCTTGGAACGAGCCAATTTTTGCAACATTCCATGGAAACCAGTGATATAAGACTGCTGACAAAATATAAGATTTTTATATTTAAGTTCAAAAATTAATGTTTTATGCATTTTTCTTAAACCGTAAGTAACTGTTTAATCCATAAAACATTAACTATCTGCGATCTGATATTTTGTCAGCAATCTGTTATTATTGGTTCGCAGATATTTACGCAAAAATTTGCTCTTTCCAAAACAAAGAAATAAATGATAAATGTGTAAAAGGTTAATCTGTGAGAGTGCAGCTTTAATATGTTGAAAAAAACCCAGCGTGTTCAAGAACATAATGTTCTGATTAGATCAAAATACATGTTTAAGGTTTATTTCTACTTCTTAAGCCCCTGTATACTGCGTACCCAAAATGGAATTTCATCTTTAATTTAAGCATTTCAAATTGCCCGTTTTGTTCTGATTTAAGTTATGTGTATTAGCTTAACGTGGATAAGATGACATGGGAAAATGTGATTAACTGTCATATAGGCACGTTCTCTATTTATCATTGAACAATCGTTTTTTTACCTACTTCAAATAAGGGTTATCTACTGTTTACCTTTCTTTTAGCTATCGCTGATATCGACACACGTGAACTTCCTTGTTATAGTCAGTGTCACATGATAAGGAATAAACAGTTTAGTGAAGGATAATGGCAAAACGTCTGGTAAACTCCTTTCAGGTTATTGCACTTTATTATCAATTTATTAATTATACTACCGTTGTCTAAGCGTTTTGTATTGCACAAATAGATAGAGGTCACACGTCGAAAAATTACGGGTTATAGAATGGCGAAAATCTCGTTAACAATTCTGCGTTAAAGATTTCATTTTATGTAATAAAATCAAGAGTTTTTACCCAATGGTTATCAAACTTGGTCAGACTATTTGTCGGCATATTAATTTGAAAAAATATGAATATGGGACATCTCGTGTAAAAAACTAGGTCACTAGGTCAAATATTTAGATGAAATATATCATGGTAATAAATTCAACAATTTTGATTAAATCTAGATTAAACATGGATTTTATTTAAACCATGGATATAAAGGCAATTGTTTGAAGGCACTTGCCATCTTGATTTTGAAGATGAATACCTGAAACTAAATATTGGGTTGAATATAGCATCCTTTTATAACTTAACTTTCAATGCTTTGATTTTTATGAAGAATTTGCTAATTTATGTTATCTTTAAAACCTTTTTTGGCGGACACGTGTTGACTGACTCCGAGTGGTTTGGTTGGGACTTAGTTTTCTTTAAATATTTTACGTTTTCAAATCATTTGGAAGGAGAGAATAGCATATACAAGTCGCTTTTATTTTTAATAATGTTTTTTTTTTATTTGTTCCCAGTTTTAGTACAATGATGCTTTTTATTATGAAACTCTATGATCACACAGTTTTAAACCTATTATTTTATAAGGAAGACTGTGTGTGATGTTTTTGGTTTCTAACGATGACTGCATCGTATCTTTGAAAAGTATTTGCATTAGGTGCTCTGAATTGTTTCCTCCGTCTGCAGATAGAGTTGGGATCTCTAATCATTGAAGTACTTGAGTTTTACCTTTTCGTTATTATTATTATTTGTTTTATTGATAAGTTTCCTCAAGTTAATGCATAAATTGATAATATTTACCTTTTGCGTTTTATCTTTATTAAGAATTGTTGGGATAAGAGTGAGGTTTGTGCACATAAACTGGTTTAAACCCCCAGTAAATTTACATTTTACTGACCGTTCCAAGGCGGTACTTAACAATTCTTGATAAACATACCAATTATTTATATATATAGTATTTATGCACTGTGCTGTTTGTAGAGATTTGTGCTGTTCTATGTTTCTTGTTTGTGAATTTGTGTTCTATGTCTTTGGCGTTTGCCCATTGCCACTAAACTGGGTTTAAGTTTAACGTTTTGCTACTGAGCATGTTTCTGTAGCTTTTTGCATATATATGAATGCTTGTCTGCATGATATCTTGCATATTTTTAATATGGTCAACCCGGGTCAAATCTAGGTCACTAGGTCAAATCTTAGGAAAAATATTTCCACGTCATAAATAAAAAACATTTTTCATATCTTGATGAAACTTGGTCAGAATATTTGTCCGCATAATATCTTGCTTATTTTTATATCGGTCATCACGGGTCAAATTGTAGGTCAATATGTCAAACCTTAGGAAAACAATTCCATGTCATAAATTCAACAATTGTTGTCAAATCTTTATGAAACTTGGTCAGAATATGTGTCGGCATAATATCTTGACAGTTCTTCAATATGTGTCATCCCTGGTCAAAATCTAGGTCACAAGGTCAAATCTTAGGAGAAAAAATCCAAGGTCCTAAATATTCATTAAATTTTGTTAAATCTTTATGGATCTTGGTCAGAATATTTGTTTACATGTTGTCTTAGACATTTGTAAATATGTGTCACCCCAGATAAAAATTAGGTTACTAGGTCAAATCTTAGGAAATATTTTCCCGATGTCATAAAAAACATTCTATGGTTACCAGACCTATCAATATCAGTCAACAACTAAATTAATTTGCTATTTATAAACACACCTCCCAATCATGAATTTCATATCTACCCATATGTTTAAAAAAAAATAAAATTAACTTTTAAGATATCTGTGTACATGAAACCTTAGATGTTAAAGTGTGTCATCTAGGGTCGAAAACTAGGTCTCTGGGACAGATCTTATTGGAAAAGCTGATTTATTTATAAAATTTTCATTTTTCCTTACACTAATGGAATATTGTTTGTTGATCAGGTTATTTGAATGAACGATATCTCCGATAAGTATAATGGGTCTTTTTGGTTAAAAAATACTAGGTCACTAGCTCAAGTCCTAGGTTTGCAAAATTGCATCGTCAAATAAAAAATCCTGCTTTAATGCGGCGTTGATGCATCTGCGTCTTGTATGTGATATATAAAAGGCATTTTGCAATGTCGGTCACAATAGTCTCCTCAAACAAAAGCTCGAATCAAAATGTATTTAGGGTCTCCTACTTCGTTCATTATCAAATAATCTCTATTTGTCCTAAAGTGGAGTAATCATTTTATTTTGCTTCTCCAAGCTGTGTCATCCACGGGTCAATTCTTGGGCCAATACTACTATTTATTTTCATTAACGTTATTGTTAAGCAAAATTTCCCTTAGCAGACGACACAATGAACATCTTGGCTTCATGTTGTCAAACTGTCGTATCTGACACAGAAATTCACTCAGAAATACAGAGAAAGCTTTGGAAATGGTTCACGCCTTGACGCCTTGAGGACAATAAAATGAGTTTTTGCAGAAACCCGAACTTATCCTCAACTTGTATTGGTTAAAAAGATTTATCGGAAACAGATTTGCAAACCCCAAAACAGCCAAGAGACGTTCAGACATTATTTTACAAATTGACAATTTGCTTTGCATCAACTTATCTGGAAAATCAATATAGATCAAATAATGAATGCAACGTATTAAAATTTCCTATATTGTTATTCTTCTAGGAACTACTTTTGTAATACATAATTACTTGCAAACGCATCCATCAAATTTACGTTTCCCGTTATAGTCTTCCTTTGAACACCGCCGTTGTAGAAATACGAAGGGAACCTTGTAAACTAAATTCATAACACACGTATCAATATACATCGAAGTCTTGTATGTTAAATATACTCTTCGACAATAATAAAAACTGTGTTCGCAAATTAATTTCCTGCACAAAAAAGAATAAATAGCTTTAGTGTTTACAGAGGGATACAGACTGATTGTATCATCAGTTTCTTTAATCCAATTTATCTAAGCACGCTTGCAGTAATCATTTTATTTTGCTTCTCCAAGCTGTGTCATCCACGGGTCAATTCTTGGGCCAATACTACTATTTTTTTTCATTAACGTTATTGTTAAGCAAAATTTCCCTTAGCAGACGACACAATGAACATCTTGGCTTCATGTTGTCAAACTGTCGTATCTGACACAGACATTCACTCAGAAATACAGAGAAAGCTTTGGAAATGGTTCACGCCTTGACGCATTGAGGACAATAAAATGAGTTTTTGCAGAAACCCGAACTTATCCTCAACTTGTATTGGTTAAAAAGATTTATCGGAAACAGATTTGCAAACCCCAAAACAGCCAAGAGACGTTCAGACATTATTTTACAAATTGACAATTTGCTTTGCATCAACTTATCTGGAAAATCAATATAGATCAAATAATGAATGCAACGTATTAAAATTTCCTATATTGTTATTCTTCTAGGAACTACTTTTGTAATACATAATTACTTGCAAACGCATCCATCCAATTTACGTTTCCCGTTATAGTCTTCCTTTGAACACCGCCGTTGTAGAAATACGAAGGGAACCTTGTAAACTAAATTCATAACACACGTATCAATATACATCGAAGTCTTGTACGTTAAATATACTCTTCGACAATAATAAAAACTGTGTTCGCAAATTAATTTCCTGCACAAAAAAGAATAAATAGCTTTAGTGTTTACAGAGGGATACAGACTGATTGTATCATCAGTTTCTTTAATCCAATTTATCTAAGCACGCTTGCTTGTGCAGACCCTTATCACTGAGCTCATTCAATCTCCGTGTTCTGAGCTTAAACAAAATATTTTTGATATGTTTAGAGAAAGTCCACTAGACCAATCTCATTGATACTACTCAACATTTATGTGTCGTAAAAGTGTGGTTTTGTTTGTACTATATATTCATTCTAACACTCATGTAGTCACGTACGAATATATCGATAAACATACTATAACGAGAGATACTTACAACTATTTATGTTAAATGCCTGGTTGCGAAATACAAGGGCATAAATACATATCCACAAACCTTTAAGCAAGCAAGGATTATTCGCTATCATTGCATGCAAATTTCAGCCTCTGGTATTAAATTGAAACAAATGTGAATACTATACACTATTTTGAATACTCGATTTTGAATTTATTCAAATTCGTCATGCCAATAGTGTATAATAAATATCAACACAATTTTACTACTCCAACGTTAAAATTTTTCGGCAAGATCTTTTTTAATAATTAGAATTGATTTATTATTTTATTAACATACGTTTGTATTTGTATTGTGTTTACATTGGAAAATTTGTTTAAAAATTAAATTGATTAAAAAGGATCTTGTAACCCACGCTCGTGTACAGATGTATTCGTAATAAATATATCACTTAATTGAATTCGTTTCTAATCAGCAGATGTTTGAACTATGTTTATAACCACTTCAATCACATTCGCGTTGTTAGATGATTTTCTCATAGCCATTCAAAACAAGTTGCTTATATAAGATCTAGGCCCAAAGTAAACCTTACTGTTCCGATATGGTTCGATATTCACCTTGTTTAAACATGTATTACACCGTAACAATAAATACTAGAAGGATAAACCGATTTTACGCTTTTGCCTTACTTGAACGGCTGTTAAGCACTCACTTTATGCAACAACATATAATTAACAGTTTTCATATTACCACTTTGATAAAACCGTTATCAATTACTTGTTGGTTCCATTTCAATAGAAATGGGGGGGGGGGGGTACAAATTTTCGGTGCGAGCATGCTGTTTTTATTTCGGCTCTATATATTCTTTTTACAAACGTTTTGTTGTAAACCTACAAGTCACTTAGTCAGCCGTGCATGAACCTAATATGATACTTAATATTTTGGGAAATTAAATTCATTATACATTTAACGTTTCAGTGGGTTACCAGATTATTTCCAGGCGTTCTTTTCATAGTTTCTTCAACAGATTCCTTTAGAACTGGTAAGTAGATAATCTGATACGCCATTCAATTTTGTTAGTGGACTGAAGTATTGAAGTAGTCAATGTTTATAAAAATGAGTCTTATAAATACTATCTAAAGTCTACGTAGTTTCGTCTTCAAACGCGGATCTTCATTTAAAGAAATGTTATTGCTGTTGCATATCTGCTACCGTTGGTTCAATCACGTTTCGGCATTGCTATGTTTCAAACAATGACGTTAAAACGCCGTGAATTCATTTAATATGAATATCAGTTGCTTTTTCGAAACTACTCAAATAACTCTTATCTAATTTACATTCATGACTGAAGCAAAAACATTTTGATAACAGCCTCCAATGTAGCCTTGAACAAGCCTGCCTGGCAGTACACAAAGGATCCTGGAGCTGGTTTCTGGTCCGCAAGTAACGCGGTGGACGGTGACAAAACATGTAGTCCTGTGGACAGTCATCATTTCACCTTATCCGGGTATGGAAACCCTCCTTGGTGGCAGGTGGATCTTGGAGCTGTTTACAACATAAGCAGGATAAAAGTCTACGGCCGAAGGGACAATGTTTCAAGTAATAAATAATTGTAATTATATCTGCATAAATACAATAAAACAATTTTAAGCACTAATCGGAAACATAATGTTTTTCTTGTAAAAAATAGACCATTTTACTTCCTACATGTATGCTCAGTGAAGGCATTTTTTAGATGGTGTTGTTGCTTGGATTCTATGATATTTACATTTGAGTTTATATTAAATGACAACGAGTGTCAGATCCGTTATACATGTTATTCACCATGTGGAACAAACTTTTATTTAGTTTTTTTTTTTCTGACGTTCATTGATTATGGATACTTTTAAGTTATTTAAGGTCATCAAATCACTTTGTGCTCCGCACGAGCTATTGTAATAGGGTGATTGTCTTCCGCCCGTCGTTAACATTTTCCTTTAAACAATTTCTCCTCAACCAATTGGACAATTTCAATTAGAAATAAAGGTTTGTTTAATGGGTCGGCCTCTTCCAGATTTCTTCTTATTTAATAATATATTTTGCTATTCACTGAGACTTGGTTAAATGATTACTGTGACTGTGAAGTTGAAGATGTTATTCCTTTTATATTAAATAGACAAAACAAAAGTAAATGTACTAAAGGAGATAGTGGTGGATTATTATTTATGTATATGAAAACTGTCAAAACATGTGTTTATTGTACAATGCACCTCAAGGTAGCAGTAGATAATAGTAAGTTGAACAAATGATGTTTTATGTATTGTTGACATGTTGTACAAAATAAGTATGATTAATCATGTACTTACTTGATATGTGGTGATTTTAATGCAAGGGTCGGGTAGAAACCAGATTATGTTAAGAATGAAAGTGTACATATGCATAATATTTAACCTGATGACTATATAGCAAATGAATGTATATTTAAGCAAAGTCAAGATACAACTGTAAATTAATATGGAAAATGCTTGTTAGAATTTTGTAAATCTACAGGAATGAGAATTGTAAAAGGTAGATGTGGGAAAGATAGTCTTGTAGGTATATATACACGTGTTAATTCTCAAGGTTGTAGTGTTGTTGAGTATGTTTTATGTATAGACAGCTTTTAATTATTTTTTTATCTTTTGAAGTTATAGAGCCTAATATTATATATGATCATTGTGTTGTCAATTTTGGTGTTAAGGCACAACCTAATGCATTTGGTCTAGATAATGAGCATAAGGTACAAACTACTGATGCAACTACAATTCCCTTTATGCATAGATGGGATAATGAAAAAAAATATATATTTATTTATTAATTCACTACTATGTGATGAAAGTACTGAGAAGTTTGATGCATTATGTATGCATATAAATATATCAAGTTGCCAAGCTGATATAGATGTAAATTTACATCAGTTTTCAAATGTGTTCGACAATATATTTAAACCTTTGTTTAAAACGAATATATATACCAATCGGAATGCAACAAACTGTGTTAAATATAATACAGACAGTATCTATTTCAATGAAGAGTGTAGTTCTTATGATAAAAATCAAACAAAATTGCTTGAAAATGCTAGAACTCATAATGATAAGTTATATTAGAGATTACTTAAAAGTTATGTTGTAAAAAATACAGGTTCTCTCAAATGTGATTGGAATACTTCAAGTCAATAAATGACCCAGATTCACATTTTTCCAACCCGATGAAGATGTTTTATATCGCAATGAAAGATTCTTAAATTAAGAGTTAGACGTTATGTTTGCAAAATTAGATATGCAAATAACAGTCGATGAAATTAAAAAAGCCTGTAGAAAACTAAATAATGGAAAAACTGCGGGGCCAGATTATTTTTTAAATGATTTTTTCAAATACGGATCAATAAATGTTAACTTTACAATTTTATATGCAATTTATTCAATAAATTGTTTGATATGAGTTTCTTTCCAGATGACTGGACTGAAGGATATATTGTGCCCCTTCATAAAAACGGGGATGTTAACTGTGCAAGTAATTATAGGGGAATAACATTGTTGAGTTGTTTAGATAAATTGTTTACTTAAGTCTTAAATGAAAGATTAAATCAGTGGGCTGAACGACATCATGTATACATAGAAGCATTGTCAGGCTTTCGACAAAAGATGAGTACTGTTGATAATATATTTGTTTTGCAGGGTATTATTTCACAGTTATTGAGCAAAAACAAGAAATTGAACACAGCATTTGTTGATTTTACAAAGGCGTTTGATTATGTTGTAAAAGAGGTTTTGTGGCACAAGCTAATTAAATTTGGAATTAGAGGGGAAATGTTGGATATAATAAAATATATGTATAATAATGTGAAAGTGAGAGTTAAGTATGATAATACACTAAGTGAACACTTTGATTGTTTTCTTGGTGTACGTCAGGGCGAATCATTATCCCCATTTCTATTTTCGATGTACTTCAATGACATTAAAGAGTACTTGGATTTTCATAATTTTAAGGGGGTCGATGTGGGGACTCCTAAATTATTTTTTGTTTTTGTATGCTGATGATATTGTTGTATTGTCGGAAACAGAAACAGGTCTACAGAAAGTATTACTACTGTTAGAAGAATATTGCAATAGATGGAAGTTCATTGTAAATTCTGCTAAAACGAAAATTATGGTTTTTAAAAAGGTGGAAGATTTGGGAGAACTTTAGGATTTTTATATAATGGTCAGGAATTAGAAATCTAAATTTACATATCTAGGTATCGTTTTCACCACATAGGGTCTTTTTCAAACACTTTTGAAACACTATCAGGACAAGCTCTTACAGAAATGTTTAAACTTAAGAATTGTTTAAATAAATTCACCTCTTTGTCAATAAATCATAGTTAAGATTTGTTTGACAAGTTAATTTCTCCGATCTTAAGCTATGGCTCAGAAGTATGGGGATTACATAATAGTTTACAGTTAGAAAGAGTACATCTAAACAGTTGTAAGAATTTATTAGGAGTAAGAGCACAAACTCAGAATAACTTTGTATATGGGGAACTAGGAAGAACAGCATTGTACAAATGTCATACGATATTGGCTGAAGATTATTGCCATGGAGTATACTAAATATGTTAGAATAGTATATAATAAGATGTATTGTGATTAAGATGATTTCCCTAATTCTAGATCGTGGGCTTACTTAGTAAGGCATCTTCTTCAGTCATCGGGGTTTAGCCATGTTTGGAATGCGCAAGGCTTAGGGGATTTCAACCTATTTATATTATCATTTAAACAACTAGTTACTGATGTTTTATTCAAAATTGGTTAACGGAGTTAAAAAAATCCACGAGAGCAAAAACATATATACTTTTTGCTGATTTTAAACTTCAATCTTATTTGTCTAATGTTATCTATCTAAGAATAGAACAGCATTGGCTAGACTTAGAATGTCGGCGCATAGACTAGAGGTAGAATCCGGGAGGTGGCACAAACCAGTTGCAATTCCACATTGTGAAAGAAAATGTATTGCGTGTAATATCTTAGAGGATGAATTTCATTTTATTCTAGAATGTCCATTGTATAAAGATTTAAGAAAGCTATATCGTAAGAAATACTTTTATACAGGACCAAATGTACCCAAATTTATTGAAATAATAAAGTCACAAAATGTTAATATTAATAGAAATCTTGCAGTATAGTTTCATCTGGTTTTGCTGAGTATTTTTCTTAAATGCAATTTATTGTTCTAATACGCTTAAGGATCAAAATGTAGCACATGGGAGAATGGCGTCAGAGGGCACATGCGCATCTTTGAGGCATTGCAGTTATGTTGACCTACATTCAATATATTTTTTATTGAAATCACACTTTACATCTCAATAGCATGTTTTGAATAAGAGCGGAAACAACAAATAACTTTGCAGCAAGTGTTTATTTAATATAGCACATTTAAATCTAATTGTATGACCATGTTTTTTCGCTATTTAAGTGTTCAGTATTTGTGCCCCCTATAGTATAATTATTTAGTGATTTTCTGTCCATACACTGAACGATTTTTGACTTAAAATTGATGAGATCGTGAGTCTGTACTGTGACAGATGTTGTCACATTTACCAAAGAGTTTTCATACTAAATTTTAACTTACTATTGCAAAAACTCTCTAAAATAATGGTAAGAACCTCCAAAAGTGTTCGGATTTGTGGACATAGCTGGAAGGGTTAAAAGTTGAATAGCTCCAAATGGTATAAACTAAAATAAAATTGTCATAACTGTTAAATCCTTCGGACTGATTCGGTTCATCAAAAAAAATAACGGTGAACTAGGTCACTTGAGCATGTGCAGGTATTAGTTATAATAAAAAGGTTATATACCACTATATATGTCAACTTAAAATTAGTTTGATTATATTCAATATTGAATGTATTTCATGCGTTTGTGATTATCCAACCAAAAGTTGTCAATGTTCTGTCATGTAAAATGTTTCATCATCCATAAGATTATAATAACAATTACAACTTTTCATCCAAGTACAGCAACTACGGCACGGCAAACTCCACTAAAGCTGTTATGTTTTTAACACTATTTCTAATTTTATCACAAAATAATGAACTTCATTATAAAAAAGGCTATAAGGTTCGTAATTTGGGATGAGTTGTAGACAGGTTATTGACAGCATCGTGTGGCTCGTATTAACAAAACAAGGAAGGTTTATTTGACATGATAAAGCATGACAAGTTAACAAGTGTGCTCTATAAGACTACGACCAATAGATGGAATACTACGACCGAAATACAGACTCAAATAAAAAGATGATGCACTTTGATAAACACATGAGTGCATGATTTCAAATACCTGATTCTGAAACAAGGATACTATTTACAATGCAGAAACTGCTTTAATCATGTAAGCTTTCACGGAAATATTGGCAAAATATTGAAAACATATAGTGTTGAGAACAGATTCAACGGATGTGGGCGACAGGAGAGATACTATTGACGACGGACTGGATACAGACTGAGGAAACAAAGACTGAGTCCAAACTGTCGACGATGGAAGGAGATAAATAGTGAACAGCTGATCTGCGTGCAGCAAGTTTGTGTATCGCTGTGAATTTTAGCATTAAAGGGATTTTGTTATTGAATATAACTTGCTCATATGATTAAACGGAATCTTTGAGAAAACACGATAGACCCGATTAATCATTCAACACATATTAATCTTACGACAACATTAATAACAACAACGTTACAATAGAACTAACAAATATGATCAATAATATATCATTTTCAAAATTAATTTCGATAATATATGCCGGTAGCGTGTGGAGTGTTTTCATACATATATTAAAACCACTCATATATATGCATACATGTGACAAATAGACAACTGGGTAGACAACCAATACAGCAGTGAGCTTACCCTTTAATACGAAAATTATGTGCAAGAACATATTTTCCCATTTTGAAATGTTTTTAAAACAACTTACAGAATTTAGGTGTTTTGTAAAGTAAGTCCTAATAAGAACAAATAAGGACTATGTATGATCTCTTGAGTACGCCACGGAATGTTTGAACTAAGTTTGTAAATGCATATACGATACATCCCACTCCGTTTTATGATTTCTTCCTTGCAAAAGAAATATTGATTATTTATGAAAGTAGATTAGTCCAAAATATCACAGCTCATGCTGTAGTATTATTTCCTAGCTTTGTACTAATTAGCGTACACTGATGCATTTAAAAGTTCATAAATTTTATTGACAAGATGTTTGGTAATGCCACTAACTTAGCTTATATACTAAGCATCTATTATTAAAGCGAAATATTGACTACTTAATAATATTCTTATCCTTGCAGATCAGTTGGAGGGATTTAATATACATTTATCAATATCGAACATCACAAATAACAATGGTCATATACTACCGCTAACCACAACACCATATCCTAACGATGGTATATTTGATTTGAATATTTCAACGCCGACGGAGGCACGCTTCTGTCGATTGAGTCTTCCAAGACCGGCTTCAGTCCTCCTACCAATGTATCCTTTTGTCCTTTGTGAGGTGGAAATATTTCAATTATTCAAAGGAAGTGGTAGGTTTTTGTTTTGTTTTAAATGCTTTAAGGTATTAGCCTCGTTATACACACTTTTATAAAGGCTTTAACCGACAACAGAGTTATAATCAGGGTACACTATGGGACTTTTATCCAAATTTTGAAAAAAAAAATACCGTAAATTAAAAAAGTTATCTATGTTTTATTACACCCACTCCCAAACTCCAAGGGCTTCAAAGAGTGACAAGTAAATATTTTGTCTATATTTGATTTTTTTTTCGCATTATCAGAGATTATGAAATAAGCACAACAGTTTCTGGTAAAATAAACCTCATTTAACAGAAAACTTATATTGATACATTTTTGATACTCATGGGAAAAAATCAATTTGATTAATCTTCGGAACAGAGCAGTTTTTAGATGTTTGAAAATATATAGCAGTTTAATAAAAATTATAAAAAATAGTTAAATATAAGGCAAGCTGCTGAGATCATTTTAAATATTATATATGATGTCTATTTAACAATTTGAAACACAATTTACGATAGTTTACCGTCCAGTCTTGACGAAAATATACATAATGTCATGTAACCATACATTTTTATAGCTAATAAAATGCTTAACATTTTTCTTGTTAAAATTTACAAAGCTTAATTGGACTTATTTATAGAATGTATTCCTCCAAGTTAATGAATTTTACTTATGATATTAGCTCAGAATACAAAGTTTAAAAAATAGTGTACTTTCAAACTAAAATATGTGAAGAAACAAGAACACTAAGTTGGCGTTAATGCCTCTCCAAAAATGTCAGAGTGAAAGTTCTCAACTAATGTTTTTTTTTTAAATATTATAACATGTAAACAATCTCTGTGGATAATTTGATGTCTATCTGTTTTATTTTGTCATTGGTATTCTAACATTAAGATTTTTTCTCAATAATTCTTCACTCTTCAACATTTGAAGTTCAACGTTTAGTGCTGTAAAGGAATAAAGTTTTACTTTAAAGCCTTACTAACTAATCAGTATAGATAATTTTACTGCCATACATATACAAAACAAACTATAGTTTATCTTTTTAATATTTCTCATCATTATTTTTAAACATACATGTATATATATAAAGAAAATTATAAAATTTATCAATAAAATTCATCATCATCATCATCATCATCATCATCATCATCATCATCATCATCATCACCATCATCATCATCATCATCATCATCATCACCACCACCACCACCACCACCACCACCACCACCACCAAACAAAAACCAAGTCAAATATGTTTTATATGAAATACTCACATCATCTCTATCAGATGCAACTGCCTTGTGGATAGACATGGCTGACAAATTCACCCTAAAGGATCCAACATGGTATTGATTGCAGGCTGGAATTCTTCAGAACCGAGTGTTGTTGACTTAGTAATATTCAGTCATTTTCCTGCCTGAAAGAAATGAGACTTCTGATTATCAACCAGCAGAAACTGCCACCGTAAAATACAAATTCACAAGTATTAAACATTCTGCACTTATATCCATTTTAGACAAGAGTAAGGGTTGGTAGGCATAGATATGTAGTTGTTGTGCATATGGTTGATAATGATTCACGCCAGTCTGGGGATTTAACGAGACCTACACCAAGCCAATGAATGTCGCTAGTGTACAAGCAGTCGTGGCTCCAAGCGCCAAACCAAGTACAACTTTTCCCCACAGGTTAATTTTGAAAATATGCATTTTGTAAACAAATAACAGGTATGTACATGTATTATGGTATGTTAAAAATAGGGCACGTACCAAAATACATCATTTTTAAACAAAATTTTAAGTCTAAAATTTTTCTAAGATAAAAGAATCAAATTAAAGATTACATACTCATATCATATACATAAATAATGTACATAAGTACATATAAAAATATTTAACATGTACATTTATAAGTAAACGTAACATGTACTTAAGTACATGTAAAAATATGAGCATGCTGTCTTGACATTTAGCTAATAAAAAAGATTTAAGAATTCCAAAGATAATTTAACAAAACAAACGTTTTTGAACACATCAACGTACAAAACTGCTCAAGGATACTTACATTCATAGCCCTTTGAGTTTGATACGAATATCCCAGTTCCATGCTGATTGTTGACAGTTTGATTTTTAGACAGAAAATATTTTCTTACCGGTAAAATTCACTTATAATCCATGTTTTACTGTAATGACTCAAATTGTTAGATGTATCTTAATCAACTGTCAGCGTGCACGTTTAGTGTTTATTTATTTTAAATATATATTTATGAGAAAAACATCACCGAGTTTCCAAATACTACGATGTAGAAATTCCATTATTGACCTACAAATAGCGGGGAAATACCTTCTGTTTCTAAAAATAGCAACATCCGGTACAGCCCGAATACGCCCGATGTTCGTCGCGATCTGTTACGGCGAGTGGCAATATATGTCGATGTTATCCGATGTTTCCCGAGTTGTATTACATGGCTAATACCTTAATAGACAATGCTAGTATTCTTTATTCAATTTGCTTAGTATCGATACATATATTCAATTTATTTTAGTTCATCAATATTATTCAATCATCAACCATTCAACTTTACATAGGATTTTTCTGATTTCTTCGCATTGCTTTTTTACAAACAGTTGCTACAGTTAAAGACGTAGCTGTTTGAATGCAGAAAAGAAACACCAGAGCATGTTCATATAAAGTCAAGGTTGTTAGGTTGGTTGGTTAAGTAGCAGTATAAAATAAAATGAAAACATCAATATACAGTATTTTAATTTAGATGGAATAATATGAAAACTCTACTATTTCAGATATTATACCTCATATTCCCAGAGGAAATATTTCAGTTGATATGGGTTCTCCTTACCACGAAGGATCCCATATACATAGTGCTGAAATGGCAATAAATTATATAAACGGGAATACAAACCCACCTATATGCCATTGTTGCAGTATCACAAATGATCCCTGGTGGACGATAAACATTGGAAAACCATATCTGATTCAGGCCATTCAAATTACAGGGCGGTCTGATTCGAGTAAATAAATATTTGTTTCATTCGTTTATAAAACGTATAAAATCCATATGCTTATATAAAACAGCATCGCTTACGTAACACTTGAAACTTGAAACGTTTAAAAAGGTGTGCTTTCTATTTAAATTATGTAACCACACGCACATTGGAGTTTTCATTTCGCAGCAACGATAGTCGGGGATCATATAATATAATAGTTTTAAAATATATTCTTTTCTCTCTCTATATATATATATAATATATATGTCTCTCCTCGTTCAATGACTAAATGCAACATTTTTGCAGGAAATTATTGGCAAGGAACACCGTTTAATGTTTCTGTTGGAAATAGCAGTTCCTCTCTTCGATCGATTTACACCGGAAATCCAAATGAAGGAGACTATATATATTTTATTCGGATAGACCCACCCGAATCAGTGCATATTATAGATATAAGAAAAATGGACAGAACATACATGACCATATGTGAAGTCAAAGTGTTTGATCAAGGTAATACTGTTGAAGTAAATATTGGAATACTTGTATTTTTTTCCAAGACTGAATCTTTCTTAAAGAATCGCGTGCTTCTTATAGATTTATCGCAGACACTGTTTGACGGCGCATAATATAAGTTGATGCAAAAATAAAATCTTTATTGTGATGTTAATCAAGTTTAATTCATTTGAATTTAATGATCAAAACCCTCAAGAAACATATGCTTTTTAGCAAATAAAGATATTAGTCTTTTATACAAGGGTTTTTCGATTAAATGACCACGTAGCCACAAATTCCCTTGTTTAAAAAGCGCAAAATTATATCTTATTCTTTTTTATCTGTATACAAATCATACCCATGTCTTGGTCATAATAGTTAAAGGAGTGGAACATGATAAAGATTCGAATGAAACATATTTTGCATCAAATCATAGTGTGCGCTTTTAAAGTTATTTGGCTTGCCGCATTGTAACACCATATTGCGAGTAAAATACAGAATTGCATAGACTCAGTTCAAACTACATTAATTTTAATAAATTTAATTAGATGCATTTTACAAAAAATGCCAACCCATGTTACTTTTAATATGCTTATTTCGAAAAATTTACATTATTTTCCTTGATGAAGTTTATTCATTTATCTAAACGCATTTGAGGTAGATTAAACAAAGATATTGAAGGAGTCACATGCAATTGTTTTTATCAAAGCAAAGTCACATGTTTGGCCCTGTGTTATTAAACATGGTTTATATTTAAGCCTTTGAAGCTGGACTTGTTTTTTTTTTTGTTTTTCATAGTTATTTTATAGTTAATAACTAAAGCTTTTGTTCTATATTATAAATACGCTTTTATTTTAATTGCTACATGAGTTAAAAAAAACGTTTAGCCAACTCGCTATTACGCTTATTTGTCTTTTTTGATGATATCATAAAGTCATGCATAATTATCTTTTATACAAAATACATACACGTGGCATAGCTGCACGCGTATGTTTGTTTGAAAGGAAGTATTGACAAAAAGGTTAACATTAAGTACAAAAGATACATATAGTATAAACATGTATAAAACAATTCAGTTCATGTTAAAATAATAATATTCTTTAAATGTTTGTCCTACCAGTTATATGAACATACTCAATAAGCATTTGTGCTTGTATAGGAACCAAATGATAAGACTATCATGACAGTTTGTTTTATGGATAAATAAAATGAGTGATTTATTGAGTAATAACTTAATGTTGTATATATAAGTATAATGATTTTTTATATTTGACTGTTCTACGATCGATACTTTAACGTTTCTTTAATCCCCGTGCAGAATACACTTACGTTGTTTTGCAGATTCATCAAGTAATGGCATTTACATTTACTGTCGCTTTACTACAGGAATCCCAAATACCGCTTATTCTAGGACCAGAATCCAGAATTATATTGATTTATTTTAATTTGGAAGCCTGAATACCGTTTAGCTTTAATAAACAATATAACGTTCTAGTATTGTTTAATGTTCGTGTTATCAATTAAAGTCTTTGTTTCTTTTGCCATTTTTTACAAAGTTTTGACAGACAGACCGACAAACAAACAAAGACAGACAGGCGGAAGTGTTTATTTTAGACTTGTACAAAGTACACCACTAATATACATTATTTACATAAATGACCATATTAAAACATACTAGTTTTCAATACGACGAAGAGTAGGTATGATTTATTTATTACATACTTTACCAGCGAGCGATTGGGAAAAATACTTTGAAATGCTAACAACATAATGTGCAAATCATTTTGATGTGTGTTCTTCACTTTATGCCCTATGTAGTCGGTTCTAAACTTAGCACGGGTTACCATTCCAAACATAAGGGAGAAGCAATAAATACTTATACATCATAAACATAAAAGAATATCAGTCATAGACCGCGACGAATTCCTACGTATTTCTTTCTTTTTCGATAATTATGTGTTTACGCTCTCAATGTGTAAAGTTGACATTGTTCTTATACAAATTATTTTCCGTTAAATTTCAAAATAGAATTCACTCAATTACAGAATACACATAATAGTGATAGTTCCTTCATTCCGCATTGGCTGTCGAATGGTCGAGGGACATGGAACATGCCCTTACCATAATCTAAACGTTATAGATTAAAATGTGCTAGTGGGGGTTCTGTTAAAATATTTTAAAAATGATGCCATTCTGCCGATTTATTTGTAAATATATTCATATTTTACTGTCATTCATGTTTGCATATAATTATGTATATCTGTCTTTAAAAGCATGCGCTAGCTAGAAACTTGCCTGAACGGTTATCGAAAAATAGATACTAGGTATCTGTCTTACCACGTTAAGGTTTTTATAAAACTGGGGTCTGGACTTTGTTTTTGTGTTATTTGCTTTCGAAGTTGTACGACATCGGAGATAATTCATCGTTTTTTAGCGATATGCTTGTCCGTGTAAGCCTTCTGTTTGTGCGATTGTTTAATTGTAGTATCGCGTTTTGATATTTTAATATTATACAAGACACGATATTTAACTTTGGAATACAATTAGTTTGCAGACGAGGATACTTTGGCTACGGGTGTCTCCATGAAAATCATTGTGAAGGTGACTACGATATGGCAACAGGACACTGTCCAATATGTCAAAAAGGATGGCAGAAGGAGGCATGTCAGCAACGTATGCATATGTTTGTAAAATAAGATAAATGATTCTAACAAGCCTGCCAGTTTGGTGCAGTGTATACTCACTTATACTAGTTATCAAAATTGTCTACATGAAGGTCACTGTGCTGTTGAATGCGATACGGCCACGGGGCGTGCTCCGTTTGCCTTCTGAGATGGAACGGGACCGCCTGTGACCAAAATACGGTCCTTTTATACACATGCTAATTTAAATATACTTGCTTAAGCTATTTAACAAATAATATAATTTATTCATTGCATCGAATTTATATAAAATCATGATTTAAACGAGTTTTAAATCTCATAAGTGACATGTGACATTCTGGAAATTGCAGTCATTTCTGGTACATGTCACATGATACATTTAGAATATTTTAAAATCTAAATGGTGTTACTTCGAGGTCAAGTCATAATACAGTCAATGTGCGCTGAGATACCCTTTAGAACTCACGACAAATTCACTAATGCAAAAAGGGTATGCGCAATTTATCTTAAAAGAGAATAATGTTATTAAAAATCTTACATGTTCATAACAGCTTTTGCATGTTTAAACAATAATGGCATCAATTCACCATAATATATTAAATTATATAAATGGTGATTAGTTCGACTCGAGTGGATATTTACAAAATCGTAATTTATGAGGCGCAAGCTCAATAAAACCAATATCTTCAAATATCCATGAGAGTCGAACACGCCGTTCCGGATTTTAAAGGAGTACTTATAACCGATTTGATATACACTGGTTAAATGACGTATAGAAAACTTGATTCAAAATACATGTCATTTTAATGACGCAGTATTTTCGCTTATGATGTGTCGTAAGCAGAATGTAATACGCCCTTATTTGCTTGGTGGAATACGTACTATCGTATTTTGAAACTTGAATTGCTTATGCAATTGCGTTGGACAAATTATTAATATATATAATTATTTATTTTACAGTATAACTTGGTATTCGAAAACAAAGCGCCTTTTGAATTTATGTATCTATAATAATAATAATAATAATAATAATAATAATAATAATAATAACAATAATAATAATAATAATAATAATAATAATAATAATTTTCAAGATCTGCAAAATATAATGAAACATACAGAAACATTGTTTTAATTATAAACTTAATTGTACAATATTTACACTTTAACTTCCTTTTCAAAATGAACGCAACATATTCGGATCTGTTCAGATCGCAAATCCTATACATGACAAAGTAAATGAAAATTGTTGATCTTTATTTAGTTTGTATTGTGTCAGTAGGTCCCGAAAATATTAATAAACTCTTTAGGAAGTGTAAATTTATGATATGTTAAATGTATTGTTGCCATTACTGTTTCAATTTTACGTTTACAAGTGATTTCAAGTGGTTGATCTTTTCCCGCGTTATTGTGAAGTCATTTGATATAACGTTTTTGGATCGTCACGGTTGTTTTATTTACAGAATGAGTAAGAATGGGTCACTGAAAGGTTTTCGTAAATGAAATGAAGATATTTTTTTACAATTCTTGAATGAAATAATGAACTATTGGTGAAAATATAGTAGTAATGAGTTGCGGGATTGATGTCATTATCGGGGATATGAACGCAATTTGGCACCTTTTGACCAGCGCAATTGTGATCATATCCCGCAATTTATTTGTTGCAATTTAAATGTTTTCATTGGATACTAAACATTGTAACGCAAAAACTATTATAACCATGCAAAGGCAGACAAATACCAAACTGTGATAGAGTTGGTAAACAAAATTAATGTTCTAGCCGGTGCACCCTGCAAATTTGGCCCAAACTGTACATCAAACTGTGGTTACTGTCATGACGGCAATAGGACATGTGACGCATACAGCGGGTACTGCCCAACCGGATGTGCCGCTGGATACAAAGGGGAATTCTGCAAATCACGCCAGTTGAAACTGGGTTATAAATCATTTTAAATTATGTTTCCAATTTACTTTTTCCATACACAAAATGCATGATTCCTTAAGAAAATAACAAACACAAAAGTGGCTTTGAATGGCCAAGATGCGAACCCTTTTGATACGATTTTCCATTTGCAATAATGAAAAACTATTTCTTTCTTTAGTGCAATTCATAAAAACAGTTTAACCTTAGACATGACATAAACGGCAACGATATGAATATATCCTCAGAATTAGTGTGTGTTTTTGAAATTTGCTCTGTATACGTGAACAAATTGCTTACAACTGAAATCGAATTGCATAATCGTAAAATAAAGCTCTTGTCCTTTTACTCTTGTATTGTTTTGCTAAACCCATTGACAAAATAACATATAGTTATGTTTTATTGTTTTAATTGTACTGTGAATGATCATAAACACTCTACGTGCAATATTCCGAAAGAAAAAACATTGTATAAGTATTAAGAATGAAGATGTCGTCAGTAATAATGTCAATACTTTTACAGAATGTTCCACCGGAGAGTATGGAGCCGGATGTACGTCCAATTGCGGTCAGTGCAGTGGCGGGAACACAACGTGCAACGTCTACAGCGGTCATTGTCCGAGCGGATGTGCATCCGGATACAAAGGAGATGTATGCTCAACTCGTTAGTATCGTTTTTTCTTTAAAAATGAATGACTAAATTACTAATATTGGCAGTGTAAATAAAAAAGTCTTTCGGAGAGTGAGTTGTAACCGAAAATGAAATTTGTGCAGTAATAATAAGCTACTAAAATGCAATAGAGTTAATTAAAGATGCACTCTCTCTTCCATATTAGATTTACCACAATTAGTTATTCAAAAAGGATGAATAATGTCGAAAACAATGGTTCTTATAAGAGATACCATGTTTAATTTGACAGAAATGTGTATTAAACACAGTATATCTACCTTATGAGACTATAGTAGATCACAGTAAATCTTTAAGCATTCAAGAATCATATAATAGTTTTGCATTTTCAGCTATTAAATACACGGTTAAAGTCTAATAACCAGTAATTAATATGCCCATAAATGTACTATTTAGTAGTAAGTAGTTAAAGGTTTATCAGTCAAAATGTATGTGTGTTATACATGTGTATGTATTGATTTTGAATAAGAGTGTCACTTTAACTGAACACATACATCAGCCTGTGCTGCCGCGAGTTTGGCTCAAACTGTTCATCACACTGTGGCTACTGTCATGACGGCAACACAACGTGCGACTCATACAACGGGCATTGTCAAGCCGGATGTGCCGCTGGATACAAAGGGGAATTCTGCAAAACCAGTGTGTTATTATGTCATTATTGTTCAAGGATTTAAATATTATGTTTTACATTTTTATATTAACATAATGTTTGGTTCGAAATGAACTATAACAATGACAAATCATGCAAGTTAATTTGAAGGATCAAAGTTACAAACTCGTTCAAAATATTTTCCTACCATAATACAGCAATAACAATTCTGATCTTCATATCAATTAATGACATCCTTTTGCAAATGAAAAGACATCAACATGCTCGTATTCTGAGAGGTAAGTGTTGTTTTGTACGTTGCTCACAAGAAGTTTACAAAATTGTTAAACTAAAAGATGTACAAAGATGTCTATGAAGGATACCGTGTTTTATTTTAAATAAATGTGCAGTAAACATGGATTTTCAACCTCATTAGACAATAGTTGATTACTGTAAATCTTTTAGGATCCACCAGTCATTTAATATGAGCGCATTTTTAGATAAACGGTTACAATCTTGTTATCAGTTAATAATAGTTTCTATAAATGCATTTTTAGGAAGTAAAATTTATGTTTGTTACACATGTGTATGTATTGATTTTATATATGATTGTCACTTTAAATAACAATGCATGATAGTGACATCTAATAAGTGTTTTTATACTGTACTATTTCTTTAAAAAAATCACGTAAAAAAACATATAATTTGATTTAACTCTAATTTCCTTCAAACATCCGGACGTCCCAATATCGTTTAAGGATTAACATAGAAAAAGAGGTCAGTATAATAATTACTTTTACAGAATGTTCCCCCGGAGAGTATGGACCAGGATGTACGTCACATTGCGGTCAGTGTAGTGGCGAGAACACAACGTGCAATGTCCACAGCGGCCATTGTCCGAGCGGATGTGCACCCGGATACAAAGGAGATTTTTGCTCAACTCGTAAGTATCGTTTTTTTAAGAAATATTATTTACTCCAAACACTTTTATTAAAAGTTTTTTTTTTAGTTGAGGTGAGTTGTAAGCGCAAAATAACCGTGTGCAGCGAAAATAAGCTACTTAAATGCAATAGAGTTAGTTAACTGAATTTATGTCCAAGCCTGTGCCCCCGGAGAGTTTGGCCCAAACTGTTCATCAAACTTTCACCAGGTTCACCAGGTGGCATATTTGTATTTGCTTAAATGTTGAACACTGCACATATATTTCGACATCGATAACACAACGTTTTAGTTTTGTTTGTTATCGTCATTTTCAACCCTTTTAACGTTACTTGAGGATTTCTTTACGTGTTTGGGCTACAGTTCTCATAAGTAATGTTGTTTCGATATTTTAAGAAATATTTGATATTTGTGTACGCATATTGTTTATTCAACCTCTATATGAAAATACCATTACACAAACAAGATTGTATACTAACATATGTCAGTGTTCGACGTAAAATTTCATACTCAAATATACAATTTATTACAAACTAATTATGAACTATTGCACATTGTTTGTCTCGTACATTTTTCTGATATATTTTCTCTTGATTTTCGTTTTTTTTCGGGGAAGCTGAAACAACATGTAAATATACATTTTCTTTGACCGTTGATGTTTTTATGCATGTTAAGTTTATTTTGCATTTTTATGGTATATAGTAATGAAGCTTATACATTTGAAACGTCTGTTTCTTTTCTAGTCAATAGTAGGTTAGTTTTCTGCTCAAGTTTCAAACTTCATCTATATAGTGGAGTAGAAAGGATCTATACATAATTCATTTTAATCTAATTTTAATCAAATAAGTTATGAGAGTTAGTTTTCAAACGTAACGTCGACATTACGTTTATTTCAAGGCTGTGCCATCGTGGCTAGACTGTGCAATTTGCATGTGTTCAATACACTTTAATGTATTTTGCAGCAATTCTAAACAAATGCATAATTCTTTAAATATTTGGGCACGTAACAACATAGTTAACTTTTTTTTGCATTTATTAACACGCGTGACATCGCGGCTAGATTAAAGTATACATATATTAAACGCTAAAATCAAAGTCAGAACAAACCCTTACTAATGAAAAGGTAGAATTAATGTACTTTTTGTCGACATAAATATTATAAAAAACAATCAATAGATAAACAGAAGTTTTTACAAACCTGGTCGCGAGAAAAAATCAAATCTTACTTTTTCAAATTGATTTGTCTTTCGCATACCGTTTTTTACCGGAAGTCTTGAACTGCATATGATTAGGTCATATAAATTTGACGTCACGTCAACGAGTCTTCTTTTATGGCGGATTGTTTTTATTTACTAAGCCGTTAAAAATGTGCATTAGTATATTATGATTTCTATTGTTATATGTCGAATTAAGATTATACTATTTAAAAATCAAATATGCAACCGTATTTACTAACAGGGCTATATTTTTGCCTTTCCGGTCATAAAAATATAAACAATCGTATTCCTATAACAAATTTCATGAAGCATAGAAGTGTAAAAAATAACAAATTCCCGATGTACGCCAACAATGTACGCAACGTCTTTACATTCAACAAACAATGGAATTGATGCATGAACCCAATTTGCATCACATTGTTGTTCGCCCTTTTGCGACTTGCCTTTTTCTCAAAAACAACTCTAATTTTAGAGTAAGTTTACTCATCGTCGTCAAGTTTAGAGTGGAATACTACATTTGTTATACAGAGGTTAAAACATGGTGAAACCAGGCCGTTACGTGCAAATTAGCCCTAGCGCTCATACCATCGCTCGACTACGTCTCGGGCCGTCATAAGACACTCGGGCTAATAATCACGCAACGGCATGGCTTCGCCATGTATTAACCTCTTAATAATTAAGTAATAGCATGTATTGTGTGAAGTTCCCTGTATAGAAATCATTTGACTAAAGACATGACTAAAACATGCTCATTATAAAAAAATATATTAAATATATAATAAAATCATCTTAAAGTTCATATACATTATTGAACTTTACTCACAAAGAGTTTCCTAAATGATTAAACGCAAAATGAAAACGGTTAGCGGTTTAAATTGTACAAAGCATATAAATAAACAGTTGAAAAATGAAATAACGGCGTCAATACACAATCGAAGTGGATGTCAATACAAAGTCAGTTATAATACAGAATGTGATCATGAAAAGTATGAACCTAGACAATAGTTATTGTTTAAGCATTGTTTGAACCTGGATATAAAGGATATATATCTTCAACTCGAGTCGTGCTTTGTTTTTAAGGTACTATAAAAGTCATAGGCGTAAAAACAGATCAGATAACCGTTATAACGTTGTACTCAACATACTCATACTATAAAGCAGCATCACAATATGTCGTCTAGAGCTGCATTTACATCTCTTACGTTTTTAATATTTTCAATTAAAATTGGGTCAAACGAAACCAAGGCCAACGGAAAGCCTTAAAACCAAATCTAGATCATTTTAGAAAATTTAACTTTATATAATACTCATCAACCAGTGTCAATATTTACATAAACTTGTGCTATATCGAAAAATAAAGAGGTTTAAAAGTTAGTGTTGCAACAGATGCTAAGCTTCATATAAAAAAAAATAATTTATGACGTCTTGGGTTTCAAACTATTAAACCATATTTTTAATATTTATATATGTTCATAGTGTCGTTTCATCCAGTTTCAAAATTATTTTGTGTGAGCCCGTTTTTGTTAGATTAAGATTACGTAGTTTAAATTATCACAATATATTCCTTTAAGCTGTAACTGTATAACGAAATAAAGTATTACGCTCCACAGTTAATCTATGCACTATGCGCTCAATTGATGTCTTTATTGCTGTCAATTATGTAAATATATTATTAAGTATGACCTATGCTAGTTTTTATTGATGTACGGATAATGCTTTTACACTCCATTTTGGCCACACTAATGGAAATACTGTAGTGTAGTGCAAAACCAGAAATTGTCATAGTCCAAATAGATGTTTGCCTAGATAAAAATATATTTGTGTACAACTAATTAGCTGATGTTCTGATGTCGTTGGGGTTCTGATGTCTGAAGTCAATGAAACAATGCCATCAATGCTATGTATGTACTAATGTATTAAGCCTGTACATCAGACGAATATTGTTTATTACATTTTGGTCAGTGCCGAGGTGGGATTACCACGTACGGCAAAGAAGTGCTCTAACGGGTGTTGACCTGGGTATATCGGAAATATAAGAAACAAGTGTTAGTTTTTGAAAATATTGTAACGGATGTCTGTTCAGCTGTAGCGGTAACTGCAGTGGAAAATTTATATTTAACTTCATATGCGACCAATTGTTTGATGGATGTGCATATGGCTTCGACTTATCATTAACGAGCACTGCAGTACACTTAAGTTATTTTTGTGTACACATAATAAAAACTAGATCTATAATAAACAATCCAAGTTGATATGAACAAAACATATATTTAAATCTATCTTTGTCACTTACATATTTTAAGGGCTTCTTATTTGAGCACATTTTTGAAAAAAACAACGTTATTTATACGTATTTTGCAGCATGTAGAGACGGAACGTTTGGCGAAGACTGTATCCACCATTGTCCTTTTTGCACGAACGGAGATTGCAACAAACGAGATGGAACATGCCGTAAAGGATGTTTAAAGGGATATATGGGACAGTATTGTGACGAGGGTTTGTACTTATTGTTTATCCTCTCGAGGGTGGATACTTCAAACGTGATTGTGTGTTTAATTTAATTCTCGAATGAATTGCGCGATCGATGTCAATATCGGGGCATGAACGCAGTTGGGCTAGTTAACGCGTGTGGAGCCATCTCCCCGATAATCACATCAATCACGCAACTCATTTGTCAAATGACGTCATAATATCGCGGGAAAATATACAACTTGCAACTATACAACTACAATAGTTGATTTTTAATGTAAAATTGAAATACTTATCACAGCCATATTTAAACAAATTATAAAAAAAGTCTTTTAAACGTGCTGATTTAAGTTTTTCGTGGCCTGCTGACACAATCAAATCAATTACAGGATAAGCTATTCTAAATTTGCATTTAATACATATGTTACTATATATAGTAACACATTTGTACAGGGATTTCGCGATTATTTGCATGACTCAGCGATTATCAGTTTTGCGGCCCAGGCAGATTTTTCGATTATTATTTTGCGGGCCGTATAATGTTCACACGTGAATTCCATTTTCGCCTTAAAATCAATTTTGGCGACTGCAAAATAATGTCTTGACTAAATAAATAAAATTTTATTCATCTGCTTGAACATATTTATTATTAAAATCCCAAATGGTGGCAAACGCGAACGCAGTTTAGGAAGATGTGCTAGTGTTTGATAACCAGCGTGGAATGTTAGGGCGGCGTTTTTTTATTCTGCGTTGACATTCAAAAAACAAAACAAAGGAAGCGGAAAAATTGAATTTACTTGCAAAATAGCAACTGTTCATACATGTTGACATCATTAATACGAGGTATTGGTTTATTTAAGTACAAACAGTCGTTCTACTTGTTAACTGTTCATGTTTATTGAATTTAATTCAGTTATCGGATGATAATCGCAAAGGCCGTTAATAAAAGGAATGAGAGATGGAAGTCACTTCATCGATTCTTTAAGAGTATGTCTGGCACGTGCATTCGTTCTTTATATAACCAAATATTTAAAATATGTTGATACTGTTTTTAAATCAAGAGATTTCTCCCTGTGAAATTTTATTCGAAAAAAACATTCAGCGAAGGTCGAAATATTCAAGAATATTCTCCATTTCTGGGCAGAATGGAGTCCATAATTAGTAAATTCCATATATTTACTCACGTCTTCACATTATTTCAGAGTCTAATCAAAACGAAGATCAGTCGACTCACAAAGACGGAAATACCATAGCGGTTGTTGTTGCCGCTGTCTCATCAACATTGCTGTTTGTTTCAGCCATAGCAAATGTTGTTTTTGTATTATTGTATTGCAGAAGGAAGGCAAGCTTCAGGTATTTAATGTCATTTGTTTTACATTCATCGGTTTATGGCCTTACACTTTGAGTCACCTAATTATCGAAACCAATTACGTAAGCGAACAGGATCATATTTGAGCACCTATTCTCATACGTCAACTCATTTTTTTTTCTAAATCATCCAATTGATTTCCTACAACATTTGCTATTCATGCATGTATATGTATGGAATAATTGTGCAAGATGTTTTTGACGTGTCATTATAGAAAGAGAAACTTTAGTATGGTAATCCCCCGAAAAGGATGACATATTTTAAATAAAACACAATATACAAAAGCTGCTTGTAGATTAAAAACTCAGAAAACGGTAAAAACGTTTGTATATGTTAAAGAGTATGACAAAGTGTTTCCATTATTTCTTATAAGTGGTTAAAATATAGCTTATATAACTATCTTGACCTCTGATTGTTTTTAAGATTACATTTCGGAACCTATATTCAATAAACTGAACGAAAATTCTCTTTGGCAAAGAACCGTAAATAACTGGTCAAATATCGTTCATATATTACACTACTCTTAATGTTTGCTTTAGAAAGAGCAAGCTAGTTCCAGACGTTTATCTTGATATATATATTTTGAAAAGTATTTGCAAATGAAAAGTTACCAATAAAGAAGCTTGTTCAGGGTATATAATAGCATTCTATGTTCAGGAAAGAAGAACAGAAGACAGACACCAATTACTTTACAACGACAGGACCATCTCAATCATCTGATTATGATAGCCTTGACGTAACAGAAAGTTAGACATTTGAATTGTTAAATGTATACCATTGCATTATAAATATGCAAGTAAAGACTTATATAACTATTATAATGTTGAAATGATGAATGAAGGTCAACATTGAAATTTGCACGCTAGTTCGTTAACCACTTCGGTATTGTTTTGCTTTTGCAGTGAGTGCAACCCCAGTAAACAGACGATAGGCGAATGGGGGCGGCAGGATTATTTATCCAAATTGTCATAAATATAACTTATTTTAAGTGTTAATCAACCAGGCACTTCTAATCTATTATGTGTTATAGGTGAACTGTGGTATGAATGACTCTTAATGTTTGTATCAGCCTGCATATTGTTGTGAAACATGAAAGGATTAACGGCGATATTTAACCAGAAAAGTTAACTAATGATAACTTTTATCATAACTGACTATATTAGACAGGACACGGTGTTGTATGACTTTGCCAGTGTTCCGTCATATTTTTCAGTAACTCGGAAACAGAAGGGATCGAGTTTGAAATAGCCACGGGTTTTGTATTTCATTTGGATTAATTTAAGAAGATATGAAATTAAAATAGTTGAAGTTCTGATGTGTTTGTTACTTATATAATATGCATTATCTGAATCATTCACTGGAAGGGTAATGTGTAAGTATCCCCATATAGTTGCGTTTTGTTGTTTTAAAATGTTTTACGCATTTGAAACTTAACATTAACACATATAAAGATTATGGCTTCAACGTCAATATTCCTTTGCTTACAGAATGTATCTTTTGTAGTCATTTAAAGTCCACGACATCACTAAATCACGGTCTCTAAACGCCAGCTACACTACTTAACGGTGGTGTAAAGAAAAAGAGCTGTCGACACTTCCTTGGTGGAGCTGTGCCCTATGTTTACATGAACAAACGTGAGTATGTTTTATATTTTATTTGACAATTTCATTTTACGTATATATTTCGATAATGTGGTACCGTGTAAGAACACTTGTACTGCAGGCTGGTTACTATTTCATTTTTCAATATTGTGCAAACTGTGGTGCCAGGAGCTTTTCTCCCGAATCGGACATGTGCATATTTTGATATCTGATTGCATAGCAAGTACACTTCGGTGCTTACACACCCCGTAAGAACATTCTTACGCATGCAAACATAACTATTATGCATAGTACCTATGCCAGAATACAACAAAACTGATAAGCACTTACTAAAAAGGAAAAATGCACATATTTATAAAAGTGGTGTCGCTGTTGCCCTAGTGTAGGCGCTGTCGAGTAGTGGTGGCGTTATCTACTCCGTAATCGAGTTTGTTTTGCGCTTGAAGTAATATAAAAAGTTAACGCTTTTGGGATTAATACTAAGGTTGCTATGTTTATCATTCATTGTTATGCTGGTTATGCATACTTCTAGCGGAAACAAAACTCTACACGAATTTAACCTTACTGAAAACTATTTTTAGGTGCTGTTAATTTAAACCATAAGTATCTAGCATGTGTTTCCGGTTAAGAGAGAAGTATTCTTGCATACCGGACGTGTGTTTCCGGTCATGTGACAAGTGCTGGATAAACGCATTGTACACCCCCATGTAAGATAAGTCACGCCCAACAACGCGCCACTTCTTATATATTTTATTGTACGCTTTTTGGTAAAATGTACGAAACTGCGTTTTTACGTCAATTTTCCCACAAATTGATAATTTTTAGATATGCAAGAAAAAATATAAACCGGATCGAAAAATCCGTTCCTCGGCCTCGCTGCGTGGCCGGTAACTCGGCAAGCCTTGTTACCGGCTTATGCGCCTGCACTCGGATCAGATTTTCCTATCCGTATTGGACACACATGATAGATACTTATAGTTCTATGTAAAACTAAAGCACCTAGCCGTTTGTTTTCGAAATAGTTTTCAGAAAGGTTAAGGTAGTTCGCGAAGAGTTTTGTTTCAGCGCCACCACTAGGGCAAAAGCGCCACCACTTTTATAAATATGTGCATTTTTCCTTTTTAAGAAGTGCTTATCAGTTCTGTTGTGTTCCGGCATACATTACAGTTATGTTTGCATGCGTGAGAATGTTCTTACGGGATGTGTAAGCACCGAAATGTACTTGCTATGCAATCAGATCTCAAAATATGCACATACAAGTCTGATTCGGGAGAAAAGCTCCTGGCACCACAGTTTACACAATATTGAAACGAAATAGTAACCAGCCTGCAGTAGAAGTATTTTTACACGGTACATCACATTCTCCGATTTTCGAAATATGTCCGTTAAATGAAATTATCAAATAAAATATAAACCATACTCACGTTTGTTCATGTAAACATAGGGCACAGCTCCACCACGGAAGTATCGACAGCTCTTATTCTTTGCACCACCGTAAAGTGGTGAAGCTGGCGTTTAGAGGCCGTGTAAATATGGTCACAATGTTCGAATACAACCTCACGCGTAAATAGCGTAAATATCTCGTTGGTAGTCTGATCGCTAGATTAATGTTAATAAAAACTCGTAAAGTGTCTGCCATATTATATAGGAAGAGGGCCCTATGTACTTAAACACCGGAGGTAGCACTGCTAGCTCCAACTTGTCCACAAAATGTACTGGAGAGAGAAGCTCCAACGTTAAACAATACACGATCTGGTCAAAGACAAGTACTCCCCCAACCTTGACTAATGATGACATGTCTGGCAGGAATACACTTCCTCACGGCCATTCATATTGGAAAGCATACTTAAATTTCCTATTCACTGTCCTTGTTTTTTGTTAAGGGTGGACTATATCTTTGAATTCCTTGAGTTAGATTGATAGATGATATCGGAACGTCCATATGGCTTATATTAGGCCAAGGAGACGTTTAACTGTTGCAAATTTCAGTTAAAAGTATCCATAAGACGGAGGCAAGATGGTTAAGTCTCATCACCCCTTATGAAGCCCCCTAAGATAATGGATCAACAAACTAGACGACATAAGGGCCTTAATGCTCTTAATATATAACAACACGCTCAAATGTTGCGCAGCTAATTGAGGCTCCAAATAGTAGAGCTTTAGCGAAATAAAACGCCTCATAAAAAGGAAACCCTTAAAGCGAGAAGTATTGAGGTTTAAAAGGTAGAAGTTTTAATGCGTTATTAATGTCTTTCTTAAAAAAGAGACATTTCAGACCTAGATCTTATGCCATTTTGACTGCCTTGTCAAAATTGATATAGTGCACGGATGTAAGGGAGAGGTCATTGCCGGATAGATGGGATCATACAAAATTCGTTTGCTGATTTATGGGACAAGTCCGATAGGAGACACAATGAATATTGCTAGAGGTTGGGAAATAAAAGGAAGGCGACTCTGCCAGCCGTCTTGGATTATGTATCGTTAACGGTATCTGATATAAGTTCATGCACTCCCGCCAAGATCATCTGTAATGTAAATCAAACACATGAGTAAAATCATTTAACAAACTTTCGGTTTCAACCGTTTTGTAAAATACTATAAGGGTGCTTATTTATATTGGCCATAAGGCATGGTCTGCTTCTTTAATATCAGATAGTTCAGGGCCGAATCTGGTATTATAGCGCATCGTGATATTGTGTTGTCTCGGGTCGTCTAGGTCTTGGCCTCTGTCTGGTACAGGATGGCACCTATGATTACGATTGCCAGGGTTGTCGACGCCGCACGTGGAGAAAGTATGCTGAAATTTGCAAATTTTCAGTGACAGGGCACTGTATTAAAAGAAAGCATGCGAACGAAGTATTCTTACGTGGCAGGGCGGCAATTGGATTGTCAAGAACTAAATAATATCTCCACCATAAATCGTTGTTAATCATTGACCGGGAAATGTTACTGTAGCCTTATTGAGGCGAAATTGTTAATCATAAGAACGCCACGCACTACAGCCTTGAGGCACATTTCCGAATAGTCCATATGTACTGTAGCAGCTCGTGCGTGGATTCCTTATGTGGCGATATGTTTATAGACATACAATTGATGATCAATGTACTCCTCCTTTGTTGTTCCCTAATTGAATCCGGGGCGTGTGTAGCCACGTCTTCGGCTGCTTGCCTTACTATATGCTCGGGAGTGCATATTATTGGAACCGGTGCCATGGTGCTCTGCGAGACAGATGTGCATATGGCCATGCTTCCACTACAGGCCGGAATCATCCCCGATTGTCGTTTATATTGGTCAAATGCATTAATCTGAGAAACGTGCTTTATTCGTCCTTTGCCCATATTGTCTTGAAGAAGATGTTACTCTATGGTCGGACATTTTACTCTCAAACTTCCTTAATCCAAAATGAAATTCCCAGTGTATATTCATTAATATTAAATGCGTAGTTATAGTTATATAACCTTTAGGTAAGTGGCGTTTGTTCGTGTTCTTTTAATACTATCTGAACTAGTCTCTCGTTAAGTGTTTGTTAGACTTTTTTTCTTTTGCCTCGAAATAAGACCATGCTCACTTTTTTGCTTTGGAACAATTCGTGCAGAGATCATGGACAATGGTTTAAAATGAATTCGCGTATGCTATTTGATATCAAACTTTCCGGTGTAGGAAGTATCAATATTCCCGATCACGCCAAACGCAAAAGTGTTTATTTGTATTAAATGTTATGCGAAGCTTAAAATTCCACGTCTGCACAAGCTATTTTAATAAGGAAGTACTTCAAAATGTCATAGTTTTGAGATGAAAACAAGCCAATCGTTGATTTATTAGTAGTATCAAATGCCTAAAACTTAAATGCAAATTAGTGAAAGACACTTGATTGATCAACATGGCAGCCGGTAGATTATTCAATATCATGACATTGCAACTTTCTTCATTTTGTAAAATTAACAAATTCGTGTTAGTGTATTACTCTAACATATTTTAGGAGCGATGGGGATCTGCAGTTGAGCTCCACCCCTTAGTGCACATATAATCACTTAAACTAAATGTGATTGAATGAATCTTTTTATGACGGTATCAGAGTATAAAAAATAATACAATACACTTCAGGCTAAATATAACCAGCAGTTCATTCGGGGAGTACTTACAACCCAACACACTAAAACAATATATTTTTGGTTGGCCTGGATGTATTATTATCCTTTAATATGCCAAGGTCTACTTTTCATCTGAATATACGGCGAAGGTAAACAAAGAATATGTGTTGTTATTTTCGTAGGTACTTTCTCCCTCAGACAAACTCTTGGTTGCTTCTTTAGGTATTATTCCCAAGCATTAAGTATAATAATAGCATCGATCCATAGAGTCGATAAGTCTTGTTGTAGTCTATATTTTCATTATTACCCGAAATAGATGTTTAAGACAAATGAATACCATTTCTATGATATTATATAATTACCCACCGTAAAACCATTATTAGTTCATACAAGTTGATTAAATTTGACGTATAGGACATTTGCAAGACCAACTTATTTATTTCCCTAGTTTCTACAACGATTTCAGTGGTTGTTTCTGATTGATAACTTTGCTTATGTATGTAATGATTGATATTACATGTATGTTCTAGTTATTTAAGATAAACCATGTGTTTCCACCTGTTAAGCGAAATGTTTTAGTTGTTTAATGGCGACATTTGAATAAATTTTGAACATTCTAATTTAAAATGCCGTAAATACTAGTTGTTTGTTTGTTTGTTTATGTTTAAATGAACCAGGTAACTCCACTAATCGATTCCTCCATTCATTGTCGACAAAAAAAACCTAGAAACATTTATGGAACTCGGTGATAGTCGCAGCACATGTATTCCACATAGCTGGGTTTCATAAAACAAACCAACATCGAAGTGTCTCACGTTTTAACGTTATTTTAGCGCATAGCATAAAAAACTCGCATTGACCACTATTTATTTAGAAAATGAAATACAAATATTCGTTCAATAAAATGCATGAGTACCCACTAAAAACCAGTAACCTTGTTGTATGTGTTTCTATGCCGCAAAAGGGATAGGGCGCTAACGTTTTTCTCCAAGTTTTACTGAACTTAATTTGAAATTGCAAATAAACAAGTTCTTAAAGGTGAACTGAACTGTAATTTCTAGTTCTTAATTTTATTCATTGTTTCTACTAAACGCGCTCAAGTTTAATATTCAAAGCGTAAATTTTGCTTCTACGGTCTACCGTTACCACGGAATCCGGCCTCTGTTTTGCCCATTCTATTGTTGCTAGATGAATTAATGCCCTTGAAATGAGTGGACACTGTGTTGTCTCCCTTTGTTTTAAGTGCGCATGCCCAGCGAGTACCAAAATGCATTGCACCATTTACCACAATGCATTGCTTTAATTTCCCGGAAAATGTGAGATATTTCTGGGTTCCTGATATCGCCTACATAATTGATATAAGAATTAAATCTACAAAATCTACGAAGTCGGTTTGAATAGCGATACGAAGTGTTTTATATGAGGTCAGTCTGTATCCTTGCGATAAATATAAACGTGTTACTTCCCTTGGATTAAAATAAGCCATTTAAAATGGAGGACATGGCAACACAACTTTCAGAAACCGTCAATGACAGACAAGTCAGTGGCACAAAATAAGGTAGCGATAATGAAATGCAGACGATCTTAAACTTGTACGACCGTGCTCGTATGTTGGGGCAGCGGGTTGAAACGGATTAATTTACCAAACAATTATTGCAGTGCCATTCAATCGTAATACTTGCGAGGACTTGGACAGGTTATAAACATTGGAGATATTTTGATACAAGGAAATTTGAACAACCAGCATTCCATAATAATGCTTAACATTTGGCTGTTTTAAGGCAGCATTTTTAATGGAATGCTGTGTTGCACTCTACTTAGGAAGATAAAATTGTGAGTGATAAAGGTGAGTGATTTGATAATTACCGTACTTGTATTTTATCAAAGAATGACCTCCACAACAAGTGGCCCAATGATGGGCTCGAACCTATGATCACTAAAACACTAACCGATGCCCCATGTTCGTATAGGATTACCCACAAACTTCACCCCTCTCCCTTTAATCTAAAGACTTATCAAGACACTTTTGCATTTAACTAGCTAAAGAACTTCAGCAAACACGTTATATATTACCTTTTTGGATGTGTTCGCTGAAGAGAACGCCGTATCCAAACCCTACTAGAATTAGTGACATTTTTATGTCACGCTGTTATTTCACTTGTATGCATTGTACATACAAAATAACTTTATCCTCAGGTAAATGAAGTAAAATGTAGTTCACAAACACATTTTCAACACCGAAAAACGCTTTAAAGATAGTTGATATAGCATTGTAATAAATCCTTTTACAAGCATTCCTAAACTAGGTCATAGTTGTGTTCAAATTCAATCACGTGACACTATGATTTTCAGAAAATACCCATGTGACCTACATTTGACCTCACAAATGTAGTGTTTATTTTGCTGTTATTTTTTCTATTTCAAATAATAAGTAAATAACTAATAACAAATTTGAAATAAATCAATTCTTTTACTTATCAAAAGTTATTTTCAGCCTCACTGCAATTGGATTCAACTAAATGAACAATGTGAATCTGATACTATAAATAGAATCCATCGACGTCATCATGGTCATGTGATTGCATTGCATCATCACACTCAATTGATTCTGGTTGACTTTACTATGGGGGTTACGCCATAACTTTAATGAGTTGTAAACATCAAAGATATAAAGCCAGAACTAGCATTTAACCGTTTAACATCAAGGTTAACCTTGGATGAACAGTGCGTCTGGTGTTGGACTCTAAAAACCACTCAAACTACAGTGCCCCCATCCCACTGGATCTGCTTGTGAAATTCTCTATTCTCTATCAAATTGTGACAAATCAGTAAACTTAAAATATTAATGCTTTAAGACAAACTTCTTATCATTCTAAATTTTTGTTGTACAGCTGACTGAAAAATCTTAGTTTTTTTCTCTGAATTATTTTAATTAAACCCCACTTGAAAATATATGTTTACCATATTTACATGTATACAAGTCATTTTGTAAACAAACAGCAATCAGCTGCTATAAATGCATTGAGTACAAAGAGTGAAATGGACAATGTATGTATTCTGTCACTCCCAAATAATGACATTTATCTTTTTTATTGAAAAGAGGTTTACACTTGCAATTAATTATTATTAAGTTTGTCAATTTCTTCATTGTCCTGAGCATTGAAAACAATGAAAAATCTTTCCTGAAAATTTTAAAAATAAAACTGCTTGTTGAAATGCATTTTTGTTGTAATGAATAAAAATTCATACATATAAAAAAATAGAGAATTAATTTGATAAAACTTGTGTATGATTTTTAACAATACTTCATGTATTAAATACATGGAATTAAGATACTGTTTAAATTGTGCTCATAGAAATATAAGTTTACACTTTTCAAATAATTAATAATACTTAGTAATGTTTATATATGACCATTTTTATGAATGTTTTCACTGTCACTCAGAAGAACTAAAATAAAATCAAAGTTTAAGGACATTAAATCTGTATATCAAATTTTGTGTTGGTGGAGATTCGTTCTTTATGTACATGTTATAAAGTACTGTTGCTTTTTTATGATTTTATTGGTGAAATATTCTGTATTCAGATAACTGCTGACAAAAAAAATGATCTCAGATTTTTATATATAAGTTCAAAAATTGATGTTTTATGCATTTTTCTTAAACCGTTAGTAACCATTTAAGCCATAAAACATGAATTTTCAAATCTAAATATGAAATTCTATGATCTGATCTTTTTTCAGCAATCTTTTATCGTATACTTGCTGATACCTACGCAAAAAAATTTTCTTTCAAAGACAAAGAATAAAAAAGTTGTAAAAATGCTATATGTGTGGGAGTGCAGCTTTATTATGTCTTGACCACTTTGCTGTTTAGACCCTAGAGTTGCAAGTTTGTCCTTAATCTTTCCACATGACTTTATTCTTTGAAATCATATCACACTTACCTTATCTAGTTAATTTGAATAACTCTGTCATATTCTGTAAATGGCAGATTGTGACTAAGCATCCCATAGACTACAAATGCACTGGGTTGGAACTGCCAGTGCATAGTACATTCATGGCATACTAATCATGTTCAGATGTTTGTAGTAATTTCACCAATTTCCTATGTAGAGAATACATGTGTTTGGTCAAAGCCAGCGTGAACCATGATGAAGTTCTCACACCTTTAGAATGAACAACATATGCGCTTCATTGCAACTTTCACAAAGATAGTTTTGCAAAATTAATGTTATAAATAGATGCAGGCATTTGAAGTTTCTGCTAAATGATTTAACCTTTTGTGCAGGTTTTATCTAGCTAACTTTGATGTAAAATTTGGTTGACATTTGAGAACTTTTGCTTAGCAAATAATCTATTCCATGGCTAATTTACATAAAAGGGATGTTACTCATAAGTCAAGCCGACGGTTAGAGACGGCCTTTCTTTCAATACAAACTTTGATAGTACTCCATCGATAAATATGTAGGTTTTTAAAGCTTTTGATGTAACATAGCACGACATTCCTTTTGTTAGTCAAATGACTGCCACTATATCAGCTTGGCATTGCTATCGTTTAGCGTGTCACTACTGTTATGCCAAGTTTTTCATTAGAATTTAGTGCCTATATTTTTGATGGCTGGCAAATTTTTTCTTGGTCTTTCAACATCACATCTGGTCAAAGGAGTGGATTGGACAGAGGCAAAGCTGTTGCCTATTTGGGGTTACACACCGATCCCAAATTGAAATTGTATAACCGCCCCTGCATATTATACTGGTACACTTAATTATTCACAGATTCAGACTTCAGGTTCAGGAACACAGGATTTATCGTCAGTTTGAAACTGTTTCAAAGTCAAACGTTCTGTGTTTGACTTGGTTAACATTTTGATTACTTCCATTTCTTCTGTTAACTTTCAAATTAAAATCGTCTACTTCGAAAGATTAAGCAAAATCCATATGTTTTACTCGTTATTTTGGTGATTAACCATGTTAGTGGAATGGAAACCTCGGAATGTTTTGTTACTTAATTTTCGCGGACGCGGAAGTTGATATGTCGATTGACTGGCTCCCGTTTCATCTTCATTCTCTTTCAAAACCGAGATGCAGAACCAAGGGAAGCAACTACGCACGTATAGCAACGCCAAGGGACGCAAGTCAGTCGATTTTTTCGGAAAATCAGGAACAGGAGGTAGTTTGTAACAAAATTGCCAGCTGATGAAAATGATTTGAACTGAATAACTTGTCGTATCAAAATTGAAAATTATCAATCTTTTATATCGTTATGTAATAATTAAATGTCAAATATCAGTTCAGTTCTACTTCAAGGCGTCTGTCGAACTTCATTTCAGCTGATTCTTTAACAAATCATCCACTGACAACTCAAATATACACACTTTACGGAATTCAGTTGAGACCATCGCCTGTGAATGGGTTAATCTGAAACGCGATACTCGATATTACGAAACTACGATTAAGAAAAGCCGCCTGTTCGATTATTATCATCTTACTGTCGCAGTATAATCATCCTACTGTCGCGGTATCACTATCGTACTGTCGCAGTATAATTATAGTACTGTCGCGGTATCATCATCGTTCTGTCGCGGTATCATCATCGTACTGTCACGGTATCATCATCGTACTGTCGCGGTTTCCTCATCGTACAATCGCGTTATCATCGTCGTCCTGTCGCAGTACTGTCATGGTACTATCGCGTTATCATCGTCGTAGTGTCGCAATATCCTTATCTTACTATCCGCGTTAGCATCAATTGTTCTATCGGGGTGTCTTCATAGTAATTTTGCTGTTTACTCAACGTACTAACGCGGTATCCTTATCGTATTGTCGCGTTATCATCATCGTAATGTCGCGGTATCTTCATAGTACTGTCACAGTATCAGCAGCGTACTATCGCGGAACCTTCATCGGACTGTCGAGTTATTATCATCTTACTGTCGCGGTATCCTCATTGTATTGTCGCGGTATCTTCATTGTATTGTCGCGGTATCCTCATCGAACTTTCGTGGTATAATCATCCTTCTATCGCGTTTTCTGTATCGTAATATCGCGATATCCTCACCATACTATCGCGTTATCATTATCGTACTATCGCGTTTTCATTATCTTACTGTCGCGGTATCCTCATCGGGCTGTCGCTGTATCATCCTCCTACTGTCGCTGTATCCTCATCGTACTGTCGCAGTATCCTCATCGGGCTGTCGCTGTATCATCATAGTACTGTCGCGGTATCCTCATCGAACTGTCGCGGTATCCTCATTGGGCTGTCGCTGTTTCATCATCGTACTGTCCCGGTTTCCTCATCGGGCTGTCGCTGTATCCTCATGGTACTGTCGCTGTATCCTCATCGTACTGTCGCTGTAACCTCATCGTACTGATGCTCTATCCTCATCGTACTGTCGCTGTATCCTATCGGGCTGTCGCTGTATCCTCATCGTACTGTCGCTCTATCATAGTCGTACTGTCGCGATATCCTTATCGGGCTGTCGCTCTATCCTCATTGTACTGTCGCGGTATTAGCATCGTACTGACGCGGTATCCTCATCGTACTATCGCGTTATCATCGGCGTACTGTCGCAGTATCATCATGGTACTATTGCGTTATCATCATAGTACTGTTGTGATATCCTCATCGTACTATCCGCGTTAGCATCAATCGTACTGTCGTGGTATCCTCATCGTAATTCCGCGGTTTCCACATCATACTAACGCGATATCCTTATCGTATTGTCGCGGTATATTCAAAGTACTGTCACAGTATCAGCATCGTACTATCGCGGAACCTTCATCGGACTGTCAAGTCATTATCATCTTACTGTCGCGGTATCCTAATCGGGCTGTTGCTGTATCGTCATCGTACTGTCGCTGTATCCTTATCGTACTGCCGCGGTATCATCATCGGGCTGTCGCTGTTTCCTCATCGAACTGTCTCTGTATCCTACTCTACTGTCACGGTATCCTCATCATACTTTCGTGGTAAAATCATCCTTCTATCGCGTGTTTTTTATCGTACTATCGCGATATCCTCATCGAACTATCTTGTTATCATCATCGTACTATCGCGTTTTCATCATCGTACTGTCGCGGTATCCTCATCGGTCTGTCGCCGTATAATCATCGTACTGTCGCGGTATCCTCATCGGTCTGTCGCCGTATAATCATCGTACTGTCGCGGTATTTTCATCGGGCTGTCGCGGTATCATCATCGTGCTGACGCGGTATCATCATCGTACTGTCGCGGTATCATATAATCGTACTGTCGCGGTATCAGTATCGTACTGTCGCGGTTTCCTCATCGGGCTGTCGCTGTATCCTCATCGTACTGTCGTGGTATCATCATCGTACTTTCGCGGTTTCATCATCTTACTGTCGCATTATCATTATCGAGCAATCGCCTTCCGGTACGCATGTGCATGCGCAAAGTAAACTACGTAAATAACATATATCTGATACAAATTTTATACGGATTCATAATCTGAATAAATGTTTACCTTCATAATCTGAATTCGACATTTTGTATGTATATTTCAATTCAACACATTCACAGGCGATGGCCCTGGTGGAACTCTGTAATATATCGTCCAACGAATAAGATGCCTGTTTATGCAAAACATAAAACCGTACCGATTAAGTATGTAATACAACTTTGAATTGATTAAAAACTTATGTGCATTTGAATGTGCAGACATAATTATATGATGATGTTCGGGTATTCAGAACAAAGATTTTCGACGTGTTTGACATTCCTTTAGTGTCATATGACATTAAACAGTACCTGACATATGGCCTAAAATTATACGCCTTATCTCCATCTCCAGATATCGATTTGAACAAGAAGTCATTCGATCTACCATGAAATAACGATTATGAAGTCAAATCCGTTTCCGAGATTGTGCACAAAAACACGATCTCATCCCTTATCCTTAAACAAGCACAATTATCTTATCTCTCAAAACCACTTATGATCGTTTCGTGTCCGTCTCCGTGAGAAAGATAATGTTTGAAATGGTTGAAGTAAAGCAATTAAATAAATAAATCTTCGTTAAGTCAACTCAGTTATCAATGCAAAGTGAGACCTTGTTTTGAATTATTTATTTCCATTTCTTTGATATTTAAGTTAAGCCGGCTTTTAATGATGCGACTTTTTTGGCGACATTTGATATTGAATTTGTTTGATTGCCGAAGGATTCGGTACAATTTTTGTGATTTTGTTGGTAGCGAAATATATAAAAAAACGTGAAAATAATGTTGTATTTTTGATAAGGAAGCTAAATATCCTGAACCGTGAATTAATGTTATTTGTTTTAATACGATACTCGCTGACTTTTATATCTTAGTTCATTTAATAAAGTAAATTATTTAATACAAAAGAAAACACGCAGAATTGGGAACATGAATTAACTCCGTTTAATATTACGTTTTACTTTGATATACTGCATTAAAGAATATAATACTTTTTGAAATATTTATGTTGCTATACGAGAGCTTTAGACATTCAAGTGGAAGGTTAGCCTAATATATCATTCGTTCTATCTTTTTGTTTGAATGACTTCAAATGTTTATCAGAGTATTTCAAATGATAAAACTGAATGTGTGTGAAATACAGATGAAATAAGGCATAAAATAATTTATTATTTATTGTTACTGTTATTATCAATTATTAATATTTGTATCTTCTCCTTTTTTATTTTTCTTCCTCTTCTTCTTCTTCTACTTCTTCTTCTTCTTCTTCTTCTTCTTCTCCTTCTTCTTTTTCTTCTTCTTCTTCTTCTTCTTCTTCTTCTTCTTCTTCTTCTTCTTCTTCTTCTTCTTCTTCCTAGTCTTCTTCATAGTCTTCTTATTCTTCTTCTTGTTCTTCTCATTATTGTCATTCTTTGTTATTAGTATTATTATAAGTAGTAGTAGTAGTAAGCGTAGTAGTAGTAGTAGAAGTATTAGTAGTAGTAGTAGTAGTAGTAGTAGTAGTAGTAGTAGTAGTAGTAGTAGTAGTAGTAGTAGTAGTAGTAGTAGTAGTAGTAGTACTAGTAGTAGAAGTAGTGCTACATAGTAGAAGAAGTAGTAGTAGTAGAAGTATTAGTAGTAGTAGTAGTAGTTGTACTGATTTTTATTATCATTTACTAAAGATGACATAATCATATATATTCGTCCTTTGGCCATGTTGTCCTAGATAAGGAGTAGGTACGAAATAGAACAGAACAGAACATTATTGTTTGATATCTTATGTATAATTTCGAAGTTCGAATTTATGTTTAAATAAATGTAATTGTCGTCGAAAGACAGTACATTTGTCTCGTTAAGTGTTACTAAGACTTGTTTTTTGCGCCTCAAAATAAGATCATGCTTACTTTATGGTTGCTGGGTTATTCCATGGAGTTTAAATTGACATTTGTGAAAATAGATTCGCATATCTATTTTATGAATTTAAAAAAGAAACTGGTGTACAAATAAATAAATGAATAAAGACGTCCGCTCCATTTCAAGAGGTTATTTGTATAAACTATAACACAAAGATTAGAAGTCAACCTCTGCACAGGTAAACATATGATGTTTATTTAGGTAAGTACTGGATAATTGCATATTTTGAAGACGTTAACGAAGAAATCGTTGATTAATTTGAAGTATATTGTTTATTCCAAACGTCGAAAATAGTGCAAACAAGTGCATGGCACTGGTAAGATAACATTGTCGACCGGTGAAATATTCAATATCTTGACATTCCAATTTTATCATGTTCGAGGTTTGAACTGCAGGTGCGCCTTTAATTTAAAAGTGTAATATGTGAGAAAACTTATCTGTAGGATAGTTTTATGCCGATATCGGAGTATAATTATGATTATAATATAACAGAATGTGACATTTCAGACTTAATATTGACAACAATTCTTTTGGGGAGCTCCTACAACAAAATACAATTAAACCATGTATATTTTGGTTGTCTCGGAACCCTTTGCATACTTTAATATGTTAACGGCTACTTTACATCTAGATATACGGGAAAGGCTAACAAAGACTTTTTTGTTACATCTTCGTAAGTAGTTTCACACTCAGGCAAACTCTTTTGACCGACGCCTATTTAGCAAAATAAGGTATAATAATATCAACGAGCCATAGAGTCGAAAAGTGTTGTTGTAGTCTACATTTTTACTATTACCCAACATAGATGTTTCATACAAATGAAAGCTATGTAAATCAAATTACCCATCGTGAACACCTTTATTAGTTCATGCATGTTAAACAGAGTTGCAAAACTAACTAATTCATTTCCTGGTATATGTCACGATTTCATTGGATGTTTATAAGTAAAAACGCGATAGTCCGATACCGAAAGCGCGACAATACGACATTTCGATGATGAAAATGGGATAAACTATAATTTACCATCGTACTGTCGCGTCCTCACTTTCGTTATTTCGTGATATCGCGTTTTCGAGATCGTAGTTTTGTACTGTCGTGTTATCATAATGGTACTGTCATGTTTAACATCATCGTAGTATCGCGTATCATTATCGTATTGTCGCGATATAATCATCCTACTATCGCGTAATCATAATCGAGCAATCGCCGTCTAATGCAAAGTAAAATTTGTTAAGAACATAGATCTGATACACATCTATACGGATTCCAGAATCAGAATCATAGTTCATACCCTCAACACTACAATTAACGATGAAATGATACGATGCCGCTTTATTATCATCGTACTTTCGCGTTTTTGTTATCATATCGTCGTTTATGCGTTTATGCGTTTATCCGTTTTCATCATAGTTCTATTGAGTATATAGTATTAAATCAACACATTCATACGCGGTGGCCCTGACAGAATTCTGTAAAATGTTTTTTTAACGAATTGGAATACTTGTTATATGTCTGACAATGTTAAGCATGAAACACAGGTGTTCGCGCAGAATTGGGAACATAAATGAAGTAAAATATGTATTTTACTAAAATATATTGCATTGAAGAATCCAATATCTTTTAGAATATTTATGATGCTAAACGAGATCTTTAAACATTCAGGTGACATGCGAGCTCACTCTATTATTGTTTTTTTTGTATGACTTTTGATGTATTTTAGATTACTTAAACTGATAAATTAGTTTTAAAACGTCCTTGTTCATATGTTAAGGGTTTCAGAAACAGCATTAAGGCTAAAACAATAATGAGGTGTGTTTTTCCTCTCAACATTTGTATCATTATAAAGATGCAGCTTGTATCATTGTATTTATTTTATCAAAACAATGCTTCTGCTGCTGCTTCTGCTATTACTGATGCTGCTGCCACCGCCACCTTCTCCTCCACCACCACCACTACTACTACTACTTCTAATACTACTACTTCTACTACTACTACTACTACCACTACTACTACTACTACTACTACTACTACTACTACTGCTACTGCTACTGCTACTGCTACTGCTATTGCTACTGCTACTGCTACTACTACTACTACTACTACTACTTCTACTACAACTGCTAATTTTACTGGTGTTGCTGCTGTTTATGCTGCTGCTGCTGCGACTACTACAACTACAGCTATTGGTGCTGCTACTGCTGATGTTGCTGCTGATGATGCTGTTTATACGTACCCGTACTCCCCCTACTACTACTTCAACTACTACTACTACTACTACTACTACTACTACTACTACTACTACTACTACTACTACTACTACTACTACTACTACTACTACTACTACTACTACTACTACTACTACTACTACTACTACTACTACTACTACTACTACTACTACTACTTCTACTACTCCTACTACTACTACTACTACTACTACTACTACTACTACTACTACTACTGCTACTACTGCTACTACTGCTACTACTGCTACTACTACTACTACTACTACTACTACTACTACTACTACTACTACTACTACTACTACTTCTACTACTACTACTACTACTACTACTACTACTACTACTACTACTACTACTACTACTACTACTTCTACTACTACTTCTACTACTTCTACTGCTACTACTACTACTACTACTACTACTACTACTACTACTACTACTACTACTACTACTACTACTACTACTACTACTTCTACTACTACTACTACTTCTACTACTACAACTACTACTACTTACTGTTGTATGCTACTTTTCAAGATGGAGTATTCAGATTATGACCCTGAACGTCAGAAACAGAGAGTTTTAGGAAACATGAATCTAAGTACATCAGAAGCACCGGACAGGCGAGATTTTATCATTCAGACAAGGTCCAATGCAATATCCTATCGCAGGAGATCGATCTTCATACAACTAATTATCATTATGGTATGGATTTTCATCATTTTTGCATAATTCATGAAAGCAGTAAGCGTTTATAGGGACATTTGCAAGTATTTACGAATACATGTGTACACAAACTGCCCTCACTTTTCCATCGGTTTAATTGCAATTGCTGAAGTCATGGTCTGCTTGGCAAAAGGGGAAGTCACTCACGCACCAATTAAGCCTTTGTTTTACTTACAATCAGTTTTACTGTCTGCTGACAGGCGTTAACTTTCTTTCCCGTCCTTCTTTTAATCACAATCTCTCACCCATCAATGGGGTTAACTGGCGGGAGCGGACACAAGTGTCCATTTCTGACAGATTATTTTACCTGGTACGCATTATTCTAAAGATAAAGGGACACTTTGGTCAAATGCCACTGTCACTGTCAAAAACAATGCTCGGCTTCACTCTGTTAATATTTATAATTGTTTGGTTATTTAGTTCTTTTTCCAGTTCTACATCGATAATACTCTGAAAGACATTTTCTATACTATAGTTTTGTTTTATTTTTCTTATTTTTTGGAAAAGTAAATTGAATCCTACTATTTTCTGACTAAAAACGTTCTTGATTGCATACAACCGATAGTTAAATACGTTCATACGACCGATTGTAAAATACGACGTTTTGAGTATACATGTGGTAATTCAACCTTAAATCAAAAAGAAATCTGCATTATGAATCTTTTTCACATGTTACTTTATCAAAATCGTAAAAAAACCATCGGCCCTTTGCAGATTTGAATTACTTAGGGCATTCAAAAACATGAGTATTATTTTTTACACATTCAACATGAAATTAGCGAAATACGTATTTAAGTCGACCGTAGCAGTGATATCGAAAATTGTTTATGATTTGACAAGACTAGTCAAAGATATTGCAACTCCGTTTGATCTGTAGCATATTTGATTCAGAAAAATACAATGATCAGATAACTAGGTAAATATGTTTCCTTATACGTATAATGTTTTGTCCTTTCAATGGACGCGAAAATTGATCTTGTGAATCTTGTGATCTTGTGAATACAGTTTATTGAAAAGACTAATGCTTCAAGCTGGATTATCATATTAAAGAGGAATTGATAAAGAAAGGGAAGTATCAAATGTTGTTTTAACTGTCCATTGCATTTAAAACATTTAATAGTGTTTTGTATTGTATTTTATTTGTATTGTTTTCATTGACATCGAAATTCAGTTAAAATAAAAAAAATTGATTGTTGTTCAAAAACGAACTAGCACAAGTTATAAATGCTTATCAGGTTTTATCATCTTTTATCACTGAATGGCTTATGCGCCAGTCACACTCACATACAAACTAATCGTATTAATCCTTAGCAGAGCCGTATCTAAACGTGGTAATCCGTATCAATCCATGCCAATACTTTATCAAACTATATTTAAGACTCATCTCAAACTTGCAAGTATCTAAGCGTTTTAAACACGCACAAAACATAAAACAATGTTGATATTATATTTATGGTAAGTTTATCCCTTGCTGTTTCAGTTCAAAGTTGTGAGTATTTGATTAACATTTGTTTCAAACATTGTTTTTGTTGAAATCGCAACTGAAAAATGTAATTGTCTTTCATATGAAGGCAGTCATAATTTAGTTTTGACCTACTAAACATGTGTTATCAACTGTTGAGGTTTGCTTATTGCTCGGGTATTGTGTTTTGATAATTGAACGTTTGCACTTCTTTGTTAAAGCCAGTGTCGAATGGATATAAAGGAACAACACGCGCAAATGGCGACAATTCTGGTAGGTAATGAGTTTACTTACACTTAATACTTGTACTCTTTATTTAACTCAAATATAGGTAAGTTATGAATATAAATATATTAACACTACATGCAGTCATGTGCCTTTTGTATTGGACAATTTGATTAGGCAGGGATGTTCATTTCGGATCGCATACACCTTTACAGTATTTCGGGGATTTTTTTGTAATAAATGGTAGCTTTTTCACATTCGGATCGCATAAGCACTGACAATGTCTTGATATTTTGGTAATTAAACGTAGGATTTTAACTCAGACTGTTGTGTTAAAATATCCACGTTTAAGCGTATACATTTGTATAAATATATGTTATGTTGTATAGGAAATTATTATAATTTCTTTCGTACGCTTTTGATATGTTAATTAATTGAGGAACTTTTCCCAGAATTTAAACTTATAAACGTTTGACGTCCATGACGTACACAACATACACGATGGTGTCACACTCGATTCGGCAGCAGAACGATACGGTATTCAAGGAAATAAATCGTTCCTAAAACACTAAGTCTCGGTGCCATTTAGAATTGAATAATTAGAGAGAAATATAAGTAAATGACTATGAAAGAGTGTTATACAATGTCCGATGAAATCCCCAGGTCCGAACGATGCTTTATTAAAAATAAATGTATTGGAATTACCAACAAAATTCCAAACTTGCTCACTGACTTACAAAATGTTAATGAGGCAGACAAGTGGGCGGAGCGTAGCATCACTATTGTTAAGTGAAAAATGGTAGATAAGTACGTTATTTTTGCGTCATTTGTTGATTAACAGTATCATGTTATATTATTAATAAATGGGCAAGATATCGTCGAGATGTATCGAATTCCGCGTGGTCTTGTGGACCATGGAGCGTAAGAATTGGTTTACTCTTGACTTTACCGGCATGGGTTTGCAACACACTTAAATCAAAACGTTTTTACACTAAGATTTCCAAATCATACAGAAAATATTGATAAAATTATGTTTTCAGATGCGTAACCGGGAAAACTTTTAGGCTTATAAAAAGCAGCATAGACTTCAGGAAGTCACGTGGTATGCAAATTAAGATTACCCTTAGGTTAAACTTTCGGTTTTATTGCATTTAGTAATTGCAGTTTTTTATCATTCTATGCGTTCAAAAGATTAAAAAGGTTCAGAGGCCATTTGGATAGAAATATGAAAACACGCGTTTACATTACTTTAACATAATTGGAATTTAACGTCTTATCAAAATTTAGGACACAACAAGAGATATATCTAAAATTACTGTGAAGTGTTAATCAAATACAAACTTTTGTTTCCTCAAATTATTTTGTGCAAATCTGATTGATTGTGAGCCAGGGACATTTTCAATTAGCAATTTTACTGTTTTTTTTTAAAAAAAAGTAGAATCTGAGTGTTTTGATTGGAATGAAGAATCAATAAACCACCAAACTGAATGGAAACACTGAGGAATGTCTTATGATGTAGATAATACGTTTACGGAATAAAAAAAATAAAAATACACAGACAAGCCCAGTATTCGTAAAACAATGATATCACGTTTACTGAGATATCAACACAGAAGCATAAGATTTAACACAGTTGGCCGATCGCAAGTCATGATAATAGGAAATATAGGAAAATGCACTGATAAGAGAAATACCATTATCCCTATTTAGATTTGGATTTTGATGTTTTCGTTTTACATATTTAAATCAGGGGATGACACAGGAAAATAGTCTAAAATTAGGCGACATTAATGTAGAGCGCATAAAATATGCAATTGAAGCTGAATATGTATATCAGGAATATTATTCTATCATCTTTATCTCAATACGTTTTGGAGAAACCCGAAATTGTTGAGATGTTGTTCTCTTTCATATCTATTTAATATTGATTTATTTCTAATCTCTCATACATATTCAGTTACTTAATAATCCCTTACGGAATGCATTGGAACAAGTAATTGTATGCATCAATTAGAAATAATGGCAGTATTGTTCACAATGGTGGCTCGTGTAAAATTATATTTTTTAATTGTTTTTTATAAATGACAAATATTACATTGTTGATATTCCATATATATTTTGTTTGGTCCACTTTAAGACCGCTTTAAAAAGTGTATGTGTTGTAATGTTTGATTTGGACAAGCCACCTTGTCAAAACAGTGATTCGAATGCCACGCTAGTGTTACGGCGGCCAAATAACAAACGCTGTTTAACTATCCTGGTGTCAGGAGTAAAACGCAGCCCTCAGTAATAAGTTAACCAAAATGGTCAATGAGAAAGGACAGTAGCGTATTTGATGTGAGGTTGGCGGAGTCAGAACCAGTAAACTAGCTAGCTCAGTTGGAAGAGTATCATGCTCCGGTGGTTGTGGGTTCGGGGCCAAGACCAGGCTCGTGTTTCCTCCAAGGTCCTCCCAGGTTATTCGTTCATGCTGTAAGCTGACTGACTCTTGAAAACAATTTGTAGTCAATGTTTTCGTGCTGTGAGATAGAAAATAATACTTGTTCTCTTTGGTCATAATAATTAGTCATTTCTTAGTCTAAAATGAGTCTCATAAACACATACTAAACATGATAAATTTGGACAATAATATAAAATGTTCTAATTGCAATTGTAACACATATAATAATTGTACCTATCAAATCGATCTAGGAACAATCTACTCTCATGGGTGTATCTCAAATTGACCCAAGTGCAATCAAATACATTTCGATTGAAATTGTACATTTGGAGTTCATATTTACATTTAAAGAAATACAGTATACAGAGGAAAAGGATATTGACAGCGTATGATTGCGAGGCATTCAGGACACATTCAAATGCAATGATTTGTACCTTAAATCAGGGTACAATTCATTAAATATATCCAGTTAAATTACGGAAAATGTTTCGAAATGGACTTAAATAGAATAAATGACATATTGTTTTAATATTTTAAAGAATAAATTCTCAAATCAAGCAAGTTGGTTATAGCATTTTATGTATGCTTTCCGGTTAATATGGAGTTTCATCTATGAAATAACAGAAGAAAAACAAATTACTTACCTTCGATAAATTCGAAATACATCACTTTTAAACAAGTAAATTACGTCAAAATAAAAAAAAATGATCTTATTTTCTTTTTCATATATTCGAATAAACAGTTAATGGAAAAAAACAACATATTAATATGTAAAACTACAAAAACAAGCTCAGTAGCCAAACTTTCAAAAATGAACCCCGTTTAATGGCACAGGGTAAACGCCAAAGACATACAACACAAAAACAAACACAAACAAGAAACATGGAACTACAGCACAAAACTCCACAAACAGTACAGTGCATATATACTTTATAAATATTTTTTTATCAAGGATTGTTGTACCGCCTAAGAACGGTTAGTAAAATGTAAATTTACTGGGGGTTTAAACCAGTTTACGTGCACAAACCTCACTCTTATCCCAGCAATCCTGAATAAAGTAAAAACGCAAAAGGTAAATCTTATCAAAGTATGCATTAACTTGAAGAAACGTAATAATAAAACAAATAATAATAAATTAATAGATAAACCCAAAGTTCTTAAATGAGTATTCAAAATCTATCTGCAAACGAAGGAATACAATTCAGAGTACCCAATGCAAAAACTTTTCAAATATACGATGAAGTAATTGATTGAAACTATGAACATCACAGACAGTCGTTTATAACGGAAAAGGCAATATATTTATGTTAATTTTAAGCTGGAGGCTCAAGCATTTGCTTCCATTCAGAAGTCAAAACATTAGACGGAACGTTCAAACATAAATTTGATGTTAAATCATGAATTATATATCTTTTGTTTATACTGTCTGATTTGTAATACGACCACCTCGGAAAATTCACACTGTTTTTTTGATAAACTAAAATTGTTATAAAACAATACCAGAAGTCCACAACGAAGCGTGGTCTTCAAAATCTCTCGGAAACAACCCGTCCAGAAAAGACTAATCTCTAACAGTGAAGGTGATGAAAAGGCAATGTATCATAAAACCATTTACTATAAAACAAACTCTCAAAGTATGAAAACTGTATATATTATCCACACTACTTTTGTTTGCACTTTTTACCAGTAAATTTCGACCACTGTAATTTGGTCAATATATTCATGCAATGTTCAATAAAGAAAAAACGTTCATTTATTGTCATACTTTGAAACAAATATGCATTAATCAGTTTTATATTACTGGCAGCTTGTGACAATTTGTTATTCATATAAACACTCTTGAGATGATTTATTTTCCGTCGTGAATAACAAACAAACATTGATAACGCATCAAACATAGCAATTTGCGGTACGATGGAAATAAAAGAAAATAGTTTAAAATATTTACACATTTGGAACAAGTATTTACATGAGCCGTTGCTTATTATATTAATGCATACAATTAAAAAAGTATTATTGGTAAGCGCACTGTAAACAATGATATCATCAACTAGTTTTACCCGGCTGTACGGCCAGCTTACATCCACATAGTTGACATTCCACTGTAAATTGTTTAGTTTCTTTAAGAGTATAGAATACGGACAATCGTAAACATTTTAAACAGCAACATTGTAACTAGCATTTTGTTCATGGGTATCCGGCATTCATCGCCCGATTGCAAATTGTTCGATCAATTGTCAGAAATCGCCCAAAAGCACATTCTCTACATACATTTCATGATTTCTGTACTTATCCTATCTTTCGTTTATCTCTGCTTGCTTGTATTTTTTAAAACAATTTCTAACCAAAACCTGGAAAAATGTTCTTCAATCTTTTCAAGATATCACAAAAAGTTCTACTTCTGTTTCTGTCACCATGTTTCGGTAAACAATGGAATTTAAAAGTGACCAAAATGCGAAAACACCTTATTCATTAAAATCTGTATTGTACAATTAATAAACTGAGATGAATTTTCTATCCAAATTAAAGGTTACTGTACAGTGTTTCATGTAATTATAGTATCCTTCGTTTATCGATTATGCTTGAACAAAATTGAAATAAAAAGATATACGATTTCTTACCAAAGCCTGTCCTGGTGATGCCTAATCTTCTTAGTTACCACTCAACGACTCCTGCTTCTGTTGACATTATTTTCGGTTAGCAATAAAATTAAAGTGGCAATGTATGTCTTCGTCACAAATTTACCTTTTTCGTAAATAAACATATCGCTGGTCGTTACGGCGTTACATATTTCGTTTTCATTTGTATTTATTGCATGAAAAAGAGATAGTCCATTCATATTTTTAGCGTTCATCAACACATTTGTTGTTGAGGTTGTTTTTCTTTACTTGCACAATCCGGTACACTACAATAGCCTTTTTACTGTTTTGGATACTGTGTTTAATGTATTTTTATGCACTGTTCCGTCGTATCTATTTCTGTAAATTATCGCAAACACTTTCTATATTTGTCACAGTTATAAAAATAAGAACATAATCAATGATTACACAATTTTAATATCAATGGATAAATTTTGCGAAAACATGATACAAAAATGCAAATAAATAACATATCAATTATGCAACATCAACCCTGAAAAAAAATAATTGTATTAAAAAGAGATCAAAAGTTCAATAGTAATGACATTAAAAACACAATATTGAATTATTATAAATACTTCGATTCTCAATAGATAATTTCAAGATTAATCAGATTACATTCTGCTTATGTCAGAATGTAATTGTTAAAAAATAGTTATATAAGTTGAACCCATATATCACATTATATTGTGTTGCTAGATATAGTGAATGAGTCAATTTAATTGTGTTTATTTTAACAATTGGTATAGCTTGAAATTTATCTAGCTTTGCATTCATTTGATTCAATGATAACTAGTAAAGGAGTTGCTTGCTTTCTGTTTCTAGTTTTGAGTTAACTACATGTCTATGTTTAAGCCATTAAGGAATCGATTTATCAACAACATATTTGTAGAGTTTGGTATTTCTGGTACTTAATAAAAATGTGTCGTTAATGTATATATTTAATATAAGAGACCCTTGTATTGACCCCTGTGGAGCACACCCTTGAAAATGTGTTGTCATGTGATTGTGTGGTCATCTAATTTTACTCTTTGTTTCCTTTCTGAAAGGTAAATCTGATATTACACATGTAAAACTATGATTTTGGTGATTTGGAATGATTCGTTTGTGCGGTGCGGATGACAGTACAAAGCCTTCGAAAAGTCCATAAGTATTGCAACTACATACAAGTTGTTGTCAAGAGCTAACTGCCAATCCTTCACAAGCCATAGAGGTAAAGTGTGACATCCAAAGTTTGACCTAAATGAAGCAACGTACTGGTCGAAAATGTTGTCCAATTGGGTAACCACCTGACCATGTGAGGTTCGTTTAAATAGCTTTTACGTGTGGGGGATTTCTCACTGGTCTATAATTCAGATAAAATTGTGTAGCTTGTGATGCATACCCTGCTAAAATAAGTATTGGTGGTATTCGGTCGACCCAAGTAGCCCTTGTGGGGTAAAGATTGTGGATAACCTATATAACAGTGTTTTCGTTGACCGGTTAAAACTCAAATCTGGAAATGATTTCGTAATGATTTACAATGGCGTTGTAACTTGGGTGCTTTTCGTTAACCTCGACTTGACTATCGATTTTAACATTTTGAGTTATGTTTATGTTCGATTAGATAAGATTGTATTCGACTTTTGTTAGGCCTCGTTTTGCAATATCCTGAATATGATTAGAATATCTGGCTTGCTAGTGCTCTAATGAGATATGAAAAGTTAAATAAAAGATAAAAAAACAAAATTGATTTAGGTCCGCCTCCATATCTCTCTTAAAAGATATTGTGATTGTCTGTCTATCACCTTAGATTTTAGGTTTCTAAGTGTGGTATATTTCTTCAAGTTATCATTACTTCTGTTGAATTATTGAGTTTATACTTGTCTGGTTTTATGCTCGTCTACCACTTTACGGACAAGTAACATTAGCCAAGTAAACATCAATTACACCATTGAACACATTTTAAGCTTGTTAAAGTACTTATTAAGAAAACTTTTTGAAAGAAGCTGCAGAAGTTTAAATTGTATTGTAACACACCTAGTTTTTATATAGTATATATGCACTGTGATGTTGTGGGAGTTTTGTGCTTTTGTGCCATGTTTCTTGTTTGTGATTTTTTGTGTGCTCTAAGTCTTTCGCGTTTACCCTATGCCATTAAACGGGTATATTTAAAGGTTTGGACACGGAGCTTGAAATTTACTTCTTTCTTAAACAGTGAATTACAATGAAGCTATCATATTATGACAATCACAGTTGAAATTAATGGTCTTTCGTTAAAGGTTCCAACTGTTTGAGATAATTAGATTAAAAGGTGATGGATTGTGTTTTTTGGTGAAACGAGTTGGCCATTTTATAATATTAGTACGATTATAATTATCACCAATTTTTAATCTACCACAGAGCATTTGTCATTTTAGATTAAGGCACAATTCATGGCACCAATACATATCAAATGCATTTAGAAGTCTTTTTGACTCAACAGTTATTAACAATTATTTCAAATATGCTATTAGACTATGATGGTTGTTTGTACACACATAAAATACCAAATTTTATTTTGTCAGTTTCGAGACACATAGACTCAATATTCTTTATTTAAAGGCATGTATGTCTCTTGAATGAGGACCATCTCGGAAGGAATTCATGAGTCCTTTTCCTTGTGCGTGTCTTTCTCGTCGTTTCCTACGAATAGGTTGCTGTAAAAAGAGTTTTCTAACGTATCTAACAACATGGCCATTCGTTTAACAGGGAACATTTCTTTAAGATCATCATATTTGTAGCAAACACTGTTTATGTCCAAATATGATACTACTAGTTGTTTGATGTGGGTCTGTTAAACAGTTTTTAGTTGAGTAAAACTTGTTGTCTTCTTTGTTACTTCTGAAACAAATGTCTATCTTATCTGCGAAACGCTGTTGTTTACTTTTAGTCAATCTTCTGGATATGGTTTAGGTGTGTAGCTAGTTACAATTCAGAGTTCTGTAGTTTGGAAATCCGATGATCGCCTCCGTTGCTTGGTCGTTTTGCTGAACATAATCAGAGGAGCTGAGCAATGATTCTGCAATAGAAAAAAACATGTTATGCATTTTGATTATGAAGACAAGTTGTACAAAATTTTCTGGAATACTCTATATACATTTGAAAACAGGTAATCTGTCTGTTCGATAGTCTTAGTTTTTAAACAAATCTTTCATTGAAATGTTAGAGCAGTTTTCATGAGTCACAATAGTTGTTTTACCCACACACTCTACTTGCGAGGCTCAATTTCTTGTGAAGTGTGAGGGTGTTGCTTTCAGGGCTTTGGTCATCGTGTAGAATAAAAATGGCATTATAACACAATCTCAAAGTCATGTTTGATTCAAAATGTTCATAAAATTGAGTAAAAAGCCCTAGAAAACCAGAGAGTCGAAAAACGCAGCCATCTTGTTGCGGGGCCTTAACAAATTTGTTTCCGGGTATACTAAGCACTTTCTTGCTAGAACATCGAATAGACTGACAGGTCGTTCGCAGATGTTCAAGCCAATGGAATGCGGTGTTTGCTTTATTTTGTGCATGTTAACAGTTAACGATTATTTCATATTATTACGTGTATGTATTTGAACAATAGCACATTTATTGAAAATGATACAGTCAGTGGTCATCACGTTAAGCAGTATAAGGTTTACATCAACAAAGCTCCAATAGTCGTGCTTATTGAATGGAATACATGTATGTTTTGAAAATGAAAACTCTTAAAAAGGTGTAACTTTTTTCATGTTAACGCTAGTTGAATATTAGTTTGCATCAAACGTATCATGTTGAATTTGCAAAATATATTAAAAAACACTGAAATAAATTGCCAAAGTCAGTTATTTCTATAATATAGTTTCGTCACATGCTAAACGTGCCAAAGTCAGTTATTTATATAATATGATATAGTTTCGTCACATGCTAAACGTGCCAAAGTCAGTTATTTATATAATATAATATAGTTTCGTCACATGCTAAACGTTGTGTCTGGTAATATATAACTACCTAGTATTTTGCTGTATTTCACCTGTGTCATACAACAATAGTATGTGCTCATGGGGAAGACGTTACTAATGTAGTTAGAACTTTTGTCCAACACATATACTATTTGTATACTCTCTATCATGTGGTGAAAAACCGATCATGTTCAAAGAAAAACAGGCAATAAATATGTTTAAATCAAATCAACAATATTACTGCGCAAGTTTGTAAATTCGATTTGAAACAGTATTTGCATAATTAAAAAAGTCAAGAAAGTCATAAGTATTTTCGCACTTTCAGGGTTCATCACTTTCTGTATTTAAAAAGTTATTGACGTCGTGAACAAATCACAAGTATGACCTTATACAAACGAGTGTAATTCACATTTAGAATAATGCAAACGTCGGCAATAGAATATAAATTGTAAATTTCGTTATTCTATCTGGATGTCATCTCAGTTTTCAGTTTTCATATCAATATGATTTAAATGATCGGAATTCTATTATGTTTTTATTGGTATCGGTACTGTTATGAAAGTAGCGCGGAAATTGAAATTGCTTTGTCCATTTGTGGTTTTTGACCATCATCAACGTAAATAAAACAAGTTGGCTTTTCATGTTTTGTTTCACCGGGACAAAGCATGTGGCAAGCATGTTAACAGTATTACACTCGTTATCATAAAAAGGACACTTTTATTATATTCAATTCAACCAGGAAAAATGTAAGTCTAACTTACTCACAAATTTCTTAATATCGATATATGTATTACATCTCGTGACATGCCCTATGTACATTTATATCAGTTTTTCAGTTATGAGTGAGGCTTGCCGAAGCAATTTATGATAGTAGGAAGTTTTCTTAAAAATATCAACGGTAAGCTTCGTGTATGAAGTTGGTATTTGAAACATTTAGGCTAGTAACTTTTCAACGCCTTTGAAATTTCAACTGAGATCAAATCATGGTTAACAGTATTTCATATTTGAAAGTTATAACTTTAATGAAATATAACATTACTTTTTGTTGCAAACGGAGCTCAAGTTTCTATATTTCAATTTCTTCATAAATCCAAAACCACTCGAAAACATTTGTAGAAAAGATGCGTTGTGTACGAAAACCAGAATCAGTCTTGTTTATGTATGCATGCTGAAAGGAAAAGTGATCCTTTGACAAATACTATTTTTTACATGTTTTTTATTCAGGTGGTTACAAGACCATTGCTTGGCGTTCTGCTCATAGTATCACTAGCGAACTCAACTGATATAGGTAAGGATTTCATGGTAGTTACAGTATGTGTGTTTATTTCCACGTATATTAAATCTACTTCGTCTTAACACGAGTTTTTAAAATGAAATTTTATCGATCGTCGTTCCACGTCAACAAAAAACGATGGACTATATTATACTATAATAACTATAACCATTGTACCATGACGTTTCATATCCGAAACATGCTTTAAGTATTATTAATAATGGCACCAATCGTCTAAAAATGTTTACATACCGTTTTTTTCAAATACATTAACGATTCCGCAACAAAACATTATATTTCAGCTATCAATGTGGCATTGTCTAAACCTACCCTGCAGTACACAGTTTCTAATGCTGAAACCGAAATATGGCCCGCAAGTAACGCGGTGGACGGAGACAAAACATGTAGTCCTGTAGACTCCTCTCATTTCACCTTATCCGCGTATGGTGACCCTCCGTGGTGGCAGGTGGATCTTGGAGCAGTTCACAACATTAGCAGGATAAGAGTTTACGGACGAAAGGACCATGTTACAAGTAATAAAAAGGATATTTACATGTTTCATACACATTTTAGCCGTATCAAACAAGTATTATTCCCTAAAAGTTTTATTCTAATCTTATCACAAAATACGTGTGTATTCAAGTTAAAAAATTAAATATAAACGTAAATTAAACTAAGTTATGTATATAAATATAAAAAAACAACAACATCATATTATAACCATGCCATTTATCTTCATCAAATACTTATCAGAAAGAAAAACCCATTCAATAATTTTAAATTTATAAATAATCTTCCATTATAATGTTATGTTTTTTAAGTTTCCAGTCGAGTAAATATAAAGACATATAATACATCAGCAACATAAAAGTAAAAGTGGAATATACCACCTTAACCCATAAGTTTCAAATAGAAAATCTAAATATTATTTGCTAACGTAGATGTTCTCTATTGTCCCCCTTGACCGGTTAGCCTGGAAGTGGTCTAGTAACAAACAAAAGTAATGGGCACAAACCTGTATATACTTTGAATATTTATGATGGACACATACCTTAGCGAAACATGTGTTTAAAGATTGTTGATAAGTCTTACTGTTATTCTAATTTTATGGTATACTAATTCTCAAAATAACACGCGAATTCATTGTAAAATGCCTTGTTTCTATCCTTTAAAACCCCCTATTTCTATCAATTAAAAGCAATTGATGCAGAATTTAACAAATGGAAAACCCTGAAGATATTTTGTTTGTATTATTTATCGCAAAATACATACAAAATATAAATAAAATAATATTGACAATAAAATGCTATCCTCATTATATATGCTGTGTAACTTATAACCTACATAGCAGACGAAAAGATTAATTTTAGCCCTATTTACTGTTGTTTACTTTATAAATCAACTTATTAATTTACCCTGGAAGAAGAGAGCTGTCCTTGCATGATTAAGAAAAAAAACACATTTATGTCGAATCTCCTTTATTGAGAGTAAGTTTAACTTAATGGACCAGATAACGTGTTATACATAGCATTCTCAGTATGTATTTATGTTTTACCTTTGAAGTTTCTTAAAATTAAGTTTACAATATGTTTTTCTTATCAAAAACATTGATATTTGACAAACTCCGTCAGATTCGAGCATGCGTTCTTGACTAGTTAGGGATACGTCATCAGAAAAAAAGTGAAATAAAGAAATTGTTTCCGGTATCCATATCTATGTTAAAATCATGCAATATTTTAGACGGAAATTAAAAAGGGATACAATATTTGACATCATTTCCGGTGTTTACATGAATTTCATTATTCTAAATGTTTGCTTACAATCGAAACTTTATTTTCTATACTTTATGATAGTACATGGAGTTTGTGATTTTGAAGGATATCTTAGTCATTGTACAGATCAAAATGTCCAACAATCGTGTACACAGAACCGCTGCAGGTCTTTGGTTTTATGTATTTTGGTTGGCTTGTACTCAAATATAAACATAGTAATTATGTCGATAAGAACAATATTAATATCGAGTTCATTCACACCTCTTCCTTTCAGAACAGTTGGAGGGATTTACTGTATATCTATCAACATCTAACATCCCGAATAATAATTGGAACATACTTTCGCTTACAACACTACCATATCCTGCCAATGGAACATTTGATTACAACATAACAACGCCAATAGAAGCACGTTTCTGTCGATTGAGTCTTCCTAAACAACCTTCAGTTTATCTTTCAACTTATCCAATTGTTCTATGTGAGGTGGAACTATTTGAGCTTATACAAGGAAGAGGTAAGTTTTAACGTTTCCGAAGAATCTGTTTAACAATACAACTTACTTGTTAATTTTGGGGTCACCCATTTGTTCCCACTTTTACGAAATGACAGGGTTGTGTTTTATTCAACCGATGAAAACTGTATTTGAACCTGAAATATGACATGTCTAACATCTAACATCAAACACTTCAGGCCAAATGAATAAAGTCAACTGATGTGCGTTTATGATCATTCTGAATAAAGCGTTTATGAATAAAACATTGTTACGAAGACACTGCGTTGGAAAATTGGTAAAGATGTCTTTATATAAATATCTGATTAAAGAAAGACATGTACACCAATCAATCAATCAATCAATTCCCCTTAACATATGTACATGAGTTTAATCTTGCCGTAATGTTACAGGAATAGTATGTGAAAATGGTAGAAATGCTCGAAATTCAAGTAAGATATTCTATTAACTGATATTATTTTCTTACTTAACAAGGATGTTAAAAAGGCTCATTAACATTGCTTAATTAAATGCTGCCAATAATGAAAGAACAACGTACAATTCAGCGTTGATGTTATTTACAGTCACTGAAATAACTGAACTGTAAATGATAATAAATGTAAAAATGAGTACACGAAATTACTGACACACCGCAGACTCCAGCGAATTGTTATTCTTTAGAAAGAATTTCATATCGAGTTAATAAAGCATCACATTGTCGAACGTTTCTGCCATACCAACATTAAACGCGCAATGAAAACAACACTACCTCTCCTCTGTCGCACAAATACACGGACAGATAGACTGTTCAACTAATCGGACACTCTCTTACAAAAATGTTCAATATAAATAAATGGACATCACAATAGAGCAATCATTTTATTGCCGCGAAGAATTATCCGTTAGACAGTTCCTGTAGATAAATAAATGTCACTCACCCAGATAGAAAAATAAACTAACAAATCAAAAAGGCGCACAAACAACGACGAATGATTTCCGTAACGGTAAAGATCTACTTATACAGTACATCGTATAGAATCGGCAATGTCGAAATATCCCAAGATTATGCTCGCAAAGACTGCATGATACTATCAAACGTAGTTTGCAACAAAAAAATACAATAGACTTTATACGCAAAATAGTTGGTACTGGGACAATAATATAATTAAAGCGCTGAAAGCGCAGAAAGACTGTCGGTGATATAACTGAAGCAATCAAACACTACCGGTAAGTTCATTCAAATGAAAAGTGATCAGTCGATTTCATTCATTTGATGAACTCTCCTTAAGGCAGATGAAAATAGGATAAAATAATGTGATTATAATAAATGCAAATATATCGTCCCTGCTTTATTAAGTATCCATTTGAAAGGACTTACCGGTAGTGTTTGCTTACTTCAGTTACATCACCGACAGTCTTTCTGCGCTTTTAGCACTTTAATTATATTTTTGTCCTTTCAAATTAAAAGCGATAACTCGATTTCATTCATTTGCTGAACTCTCTTAAAGGTATATGAAACAGAATATATATGATTATAATAAGAACAAATATATCGTCCCTACTTTATCAAGTATTCAATGGCTTATAATATTCTTAATTCAAGTTTCCTAAGTTTGAACCGCTTTAAGTCAGTTCAATGTATTCTTTTCACGTTTGAAATGTTTTAATGATTGCTATTTGACGTCGTTTATAAATGTTTTAGTAAGCGTTTACATTATGTTTGGGTCAGTTCAAGGCATTGTCTTTAAAATTTAAATGCAATACAAACAATAGGCAAGATTCAAGGGATAGAATGAAAATATTACTTTTAATATGCTCTTCAAATAGCTGAATTTACCCTCCAGAAATTCTATCACCGATTTCAAATACATGTATCTACAAAATTTGCATATTTTCCAAAAGCAAATTTAAAAGTTTAGCTATAATCTTAGCATTATATGCATTGATTACTACATTGACACGCTGTGATGGTTTAAATATGAATGATTATCTCAAACAAATGCTTCAAGTTTCTAGACTAATTGCTACAACACACATAAATGATAGTTTGAAATTGGTTCGAATGCTGCTGAATCAATTTCATTGGATACACTAAAACAACTATGAAACAAAATTATACACTTCGTGAACGTTTTAACCGCGTATGAATTAGTTATAAATAGATTTTATTCATACATATAAACACTACAGAGTTTGTCTTGAATGCCGGGTTATGTGTGATGTCACACTGGAACTATTTTTGTAAAATAAAGGCATAGCTAACTAGTAGTTGAAGAGAAAACTGATTTCGTATGTGAATGCCATATAAAAAAATGATTAAACTTACCAAACTTTAAGTATAACTTTACCTCAGGTCTAAACATAAAGATTACATCTGCCATTGCATGACATACATTGCAACATTCTATTTCAAATATATGTATCATTATTTGTCACAGAGTTAAACCTACCACCTATTTAAAATGAGTATTGACTATTTTGTAATTTTAAAATAATACATTACTGTTATTGACTAGTGAGCCATTAAACATAATGTGATATTTACTGACAGGAAATCTTATTTATGGAGATAATTGCATATCAGATCATATTCAATGGGTCACTTATCAAGAATGATTTTATTATACGACATTTGCTTTCTTGAATTAACCAGAAAAACATTGAACTTAATAAGATAATGACGTTCTTTATTGAGATTAACATGAGGATACAATTTCATTTTTTTTTTGCTTCGTTCAAAGATGTCTGGGTAATGAGAGAATGTATACTTATAGGTCAAATAAAAAGGTCCGATATACTATAGCAGAAAGTCTTACTGAACGCGGCGCAGCCGAGGTTAAAATGACTTTCTGCCAGTGAATAGCGGCCCATAATCAACGGCTCACTTGTCAACAAGTTATGATAATTATTTTTGCCAACTCTTAACAACCTCGTGTTTTATCCCATTTCCTTGATAGGTGTTGTATGATAGTTCCATAAAAATCTTATTTCATCACATGCATCTATTCGGATCCTGGTAATAACAATTGATCGATTCCCGCAAATTAAATCAATATGACCATAAAGAGAAAACCAAGCCGTTAACAAAACCTATTTTTATTTAAAGATTGGCATTGTTAATTTAAATAAGGATTATGAGAAAACCCTCAATAGTATAATGTTTTGCTTGGTCGGTGAATGTCTAGGCCAATGAAAGTCTGTCTATTTGTAGGATATATACATAAAGGTTATTATTTCCGAACAGTTACTGGCGTTGCCACGCAGTCGTCCAATTATCTCGGTTGCACAGCTGACAAGGCATTGAACGGCCTCGAAGATCCAGGATCAAATGATGCAGAAATTTGTCAAGCCTGTAGCGTAACGGACGCCGCAAACCCTTGGTGGGCTCTCGATTTAGGCAGTGAACACCTTACTGGACGCATTCAAATTATAGGAAGACCAGGTAAAAAGGAAATGTACATGTAGCTTACTAAGACTTATGATGTAATAAGCACTAAATAAGGGCCACTAGTTCGTCCGTCCGTTCTGCGCTGTTTGGACACAGTTGGTTAATTAGTTCTGATTGATCTTGATCGTTTTGCAACAAAGGGAAAACTCTGGTTACATCAGATGCACGTATATAAGTTGAAACGAAGTAGTGTTTCTGTACTTATGAACATAGCTCATCCTTGAAATCTACAAGTAGTACAGTTTATCGCTATCGTTAATCGTCAAATTGTTTGTTACGTCAAACATTTAGCCCTTCTGTCAATCAGTCCTGTGTGCCAGTAGCTTTATTTTAAAATGTACGAGGTGTTTCCATCAGTATCGTAAACAAACGCTTTATATCAGGAGCGCAGACTGTAAAGTTAATCATTAAATTTGATTAAGTATAATTAATATAAATAGTCTTATTAATGCTAACCTTATTTCAGATGGTACGTAGCTAATAAATATACCATGGTAGAGTTTGTAGAGAATATGTGTTTATAGCGTTAAGTTCTAGGTAGACACTAGATACTGTATTATTAATAAACTATGATATGGACTTAGTACCACAACTTCTTACAGAAAAGGATCTAAAATGTTCAATTTCAAATGTTCGAACTATATTTGTAAGTTTAATGCGTTTCATTTAATTAAATCAAGTTTTGAATATATAAGAAGTAGGTGTTCTAAAATCTTTCCATGGTAGATAAGATTGTGTGCGATAATTTATTCCATAATTCGCTCCATAGAGAGATTTAGATATAGCTACATTTTATATAAAAAGAATGATGGGTAAATAAAATCAGTTGTCGATTAATATTCGTATATAGGATGAAGTATGCTTTGCACTGTAATCAAATGCTTTTTGTACAGGAACGAAATGATAATTCTCATTCAGAAAACCTTGCCGCACCAACGGACCGTTAATCCAACATTTTTTCTTCCGTTCTCTCATTAAAATCAGTATATGCATTGGCAAGAGACTTTCAATTATTGTATTTGTATGTTTAGCTGTTCTTTGTTTCTGTGTTTATTTATGAATATATAAAAGCTAGATATGCCTAATTCTAAATACAATTTATGTTTGTAATACATATCATAACCAATAAATACATATACATATAGCCTGAAATAAACATATATATATATATATATATATATATATATATATATATATATAAATATATATATATATATATATATATATATATATATATATATATATATATATGTGTGTGTTTATTTCAGGCTATATGTCTCAAAGTAGCGGACTGCAAGTGTCAATGTCTGTTTCACCAAGTAATAATGATGTGATTTTCCAAGGTAATAACAATGTATTAGGATTAAATCAACAGATAAACCCTCCTAGACTTGCACGTTACATCAACATTACTTCCATCACAGGGACGTCAAAGATGGTTTTATGCGAAGTTAAACTATTTGAAACAGGTAATGTACGAACTATAAAGGTTTAAATCGTCAAAGGAAATCCATTTAAGAAAAATAGCAGATAGTTTGAAATCCTCTTATTTTGGATAAACGAATGATAAGCTTGGTTTTACTTTTATTGTGACGATAAAAAAAAGTTTTAATACGTATTCAACATCTAATCAAAACATTGACGCTAAATAAAACAACGATATTTGAATGTCACCCTTATTATTCGACAGCCTAAAGTTACTCGATCTTAAATGTACTACCAATGACCATAGTAGATATCGTGGTATATAAACAAATAGTACATATTTCTTACAATGCGTCAAATAAGAATGCAACAACGGAACGTATGGATACAACTGTACTGGTAAAAGCGGCCACTGCAAAAGTGGCTTTCCACAGTGCGACCGTATCAATGGGACATGTCTTCATAGATGTGAAACTGGATATGTAAGCCCGCCACGTTGTTTGCAAAGTAAGGTTTGCAACTTTCTCGAAATTTTAATAAACTGTTTCCTGGTTGTATATACTAATGTAAGCCAGGAGTTATCGAAACAATCGGTCTTATATGCAAAATTGTTGGAACTGACATTATTCTTGTATTTGAACGGACTTCAAAATTTGTTCACTCCCGCGTAATTAAACTTATCAAACACAGAAAACTGTATTACAACTATGATTTAAAATAGTTACATTAAATGCTAAAGATAAAAATGAGACAAATCCGACTAATCTTACTAGAATGATCACTTGACGCTCATTTAAAACGGATTAACGACGTTCAATGTAAATATAAAAAAAGAAAGCATCGAATGACGAAGACAAACAATTGCCCGAACTAGTCGTATTTAGATTTATACAAAACTTGATTTATATTGAAAAATATAAACGATCGCGACGAACTGTGCGTTATTTTTTCATTCTCCCTAAATTCCTAGTGCCCTAAATGTTAAATGCTAAAATACATAATTTTTAATATAGAACAAACATGCTCATACCTAAATTAAATGTGGACTTTGACCAACTTTGAAAGCTTTAAGTGTGTTGAGACGTCTTTGCTCTCAATTCGACTTAACTTGAAAACTAGATTTACTTATCGCACAATGCTGCCTTACTTACTCAAAACTTAATACTTATACAGAAGTAATGAAAAATCCACGTGATATTTGTTTTTAAATTCACTGAACATTTTAACCACAGCTTGCAACAACACATTTTACGGTGAAAATTGTGCACTGCGTTGCGGAAACTGTTTAGATGCTAGCCGTTGTGGTTTCCAGAATGGAAACTGTCCTCGAGGATGTTCATCTGGGTATCGTGGCGTCTACTGTAATCAAAGTACGGTTTAAATTATGGTTGTGTTATATGTTTTTATTTACTAACTCTGATAAGTTAATTCTTATGACAAATTGTACTTCGATACCTTGTTTTAGCTACAATTACCTTGTTAAATTAAACCTCTAATTGAATAAAGTCATGGCGCTCAAATCATTACTCGACAAAGCTTTTCTTTTCTTTTAATTGTATGCAGCCTGTCCGGCTGGTAGATATGGGAATGGTTGTCTGAGCCGCTGCAGTGGAAATTGTTTAAACGAATCGAGCTGCCATTTTTCTACCGGTATTTGCTCATATGGATGTGCGTCGGGCTATGACTACAGTATTGACATATCTTGCGGAATAGGTTGGTAGGATACTCTTATAAACGGGATTGTCAGTTTGTTTAGTGCGTTTTACAAAAATGGGTAAATTATTGTGTGCAAGCTTTGTAAAGACCAACTGTTATAACGTCACACAGCCTGCCCTAACGGACTTTTTGGTCAGAAATGCTCCGTCTAGGATGTTCGTTATATATGTGTATGTATTGACTTTGAATAAGACTGTCACTTTAACATTTCATCTGGTCTCAGTTAGTTGCACAATGTTTCGCCCTGAATATACTGATACAATGGCACCAAGCATGCGGTTTTAAGACATTGGTGTCATTTTATTGTCAGAGATCATTCTTCAAACAAAAACGTATTGATATATTCATTGGTTCATTTTTCGGTTCAAGAAACATTCGCGACAAATCAATAACGACTGTGAATAATCGATAATAATCTAATTACCAATCGTACACTTGAAGTAAATGATGAAAATCGTAAATGGTTGCGCCTAGTGTAGGCAGCAGAAATTTGTGCTTTTGATAATTTGATTATTGGGTCATTCTACAGAAACGGTTATTTTCATGTCCCAGCTTTTTAATTACATGTAAATGATGTGTTTTACAATATTTTAACACATAGACTTATTCAATCGATAAAGCAACTATTTTTTCAAACATGTATATGCTATTAAACAAAACTATACGAAAAAGAGTAATATTTTTCAGATTTTAACCCAACACCCCTCCTTTTTTCCATGTCCCAAACTCCAATTTCTGGCCTGCTGCGCTCAAGTTTGTAGCAAACCACAAAGAAATTAAAATTGTGTATGGTTATTTCCATCAATTACTTTGAAAATAATGTTTTAAATGCCCATATTTATCTTTTTCATGTTTAGATAAAATAATTTAATCATTTAAAACTTGTCCCAGAAGTTTTTTGTCACTACCGCACCGATTCTTCAATTTATTTCCAATTTTAAGACTGTCAATCAAGAAGCCATTTTAAAAGCGTGCTTGATATGACGTCATCAACAAAATCTTTCTTTGGCGCGAAGCTGCGAATGTTTACATTCGATGCCTTAAGAAACTTTAGAAGTAAAAGGTAGTGTTTTATATTCATACCTTTTGACTATGTCACTACCGTATGTTGTTCCATGGCTAAATTATATTATGTTTGTTTTTATTTTTTTATTTTTTTTTCTGTACTATGTGCTAAGATCGTTAAATATTATAAAATAACATCGGCATGCATCACGTAGGCGCTTGAAAATGATCGAAATTCGCTACCGTCACAGTTCACTACCGTCACACACTTTTTTGTTGCGGGAGTGACATGTTCGTGACGGTAGTGAACTTATTTTGACTGCACGATAAATTCATCATTTTGTTGATATATTTTATCAAGTATACTTTAAATTAAAGGACATTGATAATCAGGTATGTTTAATATTTTTTTATAACATGAAACTTAAATTATTCTTCATACAAGTATACAATCTTTCACTTCAAAAATATAACAACTTAATAATGCGTTCGCATTGTTTCGCTCAAAATATAATTTTAAATATATTATTGTAAAACATTTCAGACCCTGAACATATATTAGCAGAATATAACAGATGTGAAAAGAGTATCGCCACTATAGAAAAGCTATATTATACATACTTACGATACAGACCTACTGAAGAAGAATAGTTAAAGGCCAGAAAAACATAAAAAAATGTTGCATGAACCCAAGATACTTGAAAAACAAAACGATAGTGCATTTATACTCTCGAATGATCTAGATCTCGTTGCTGTGACTGAGACATGGTTAGGCATCTCCATCGATAAAGCATGTCTAAGTGAACTTTTACGGGATTGGTTTAAAATCAAGCATGTGCCACGCCCAGGCAGTAGGCGAGGAGGTGGGGTGGCCCTGATCTATAAATCGGTGATTGATGTTAAAATAGTTTCGTCAACCAGTGACAATATATTTTCAACATTTGAACACATTGAGTGTAATGTAAGTTAGTGTTTTACATATGTTATGATTGCGTATAGTGATAATAATGATAAGATAAATATGTATTTTATTTCATATACCATCCAATCATACATGTGCGATAATTTTCGATCGTTTTAACCTATTTTCCTTATTTGGTGAACAAAACATCAGCAGTGCAAAATCATGGAGTACTGACTACAGTTATTCAAGTAGAAGTATCTTGTTCAATAATGTCAAGGGATTTAAAGAATATCAAAATGTTTAAATAATAAAAAAAATCTAATAGTTTTAAAATACTGATAAATATATCTTTCTGGTATCGACGCAGAGCTTTGGTATATACTTTCACAAAACTTTTTAACATCCGTTAGGGATTGTAATCCTTGAATAGTCTTTAGGTGTTTTGTATTAGTATGCAATGAAAGTGTTGT